>NC_041369.1:12349911-12369911 GCF_900634415.1 Cottoperca gobio
CATTGTTCCTTTAATAGTGAAGACAATTCACACAGAGACAAAACACGGAAAATGCCTGTATATGTAGACAAACAACACAGAGTAATCTAAAGGTGAACACAGGCCTTCTATCGTCCCCACATCCACACACTGTAAATATCAAGATCATATAAGAGCATTTATCTGCGTCCCAGCTGTTTCTTAAATGCCTTTAAGGACTTCGCCATCATTGGAGCAACTCCTGTGTGAACAACAGGGGGGAAAATAGATTAAATAAAATGTCAATCATCAGGATGACATAAATTAGATCTATAGCTTTCATTCTGACCTTTGAAGAAAATGACTAGATATAAAATAAAAGGGGGAAAAACAAATCAGAACAAATTAAAAAATTAAAAACAGGATACATATCTGAACCAGTGTGGAAAGTTGTATCAAACGTAAAAACATTGCAATACTCTGTACTTTGTCTGCTCACTTGTTTTTTTGCGAGGGTCTTGTGTATTGCTTGACCCTGAACTGCTGCTGGACCTGCTGGGCTCAATACAACTCGGCCTCGGCCTGTTGTCCTGAACCTTGACGCTGATCATTGAAAAAACAACAGTACAACGCATAAATCAATCAACAGAATATAAATTACAAAACAAAATCAATGCACGAAAAATTACAAAACAAAACCAATGCAGGAAAAATTACAAAGCAAGTCTCCATTCCTACCGCTAGTGAACATGATATCCTATGTTGTGACAACAAAAGGAACCAAGGCCGTCTCTAACCAGAATAAGTTTAGCCAGCACATTGCTCCAATTCCTGTTTGCCTAAGCTCACCCAAAAAGCATTTCACCCGCTTTTATCGCCCGAGTCTCAGACAGGTTATGACCCTACTAAGCTGCAGTTGTTGTTGAGTGATCACTTTGTAGTTTAGGGCTTATATGTGGAAGAGGAGGAGAGCGAGCCTGATGCTTACCAGTTGTTCTCATTTTGACAAAAACAATGCCCCACCCTGGCTCTTAGAAAATGTGGTTTGTTTATGATTTTTTTTTAAATGAGGAAAACAACATAGATGAAATAAATATACCTGTACAAATTCATAAAGAAAGCACAAGTTAAATCACCAAACCTGTGTATATATTTCTCTATATTTAGGATGCTGAACCCCACCTGCACCTGAGCTGAGGCTGCTGAGCAGCAGTTCCATGAATTTCCTGCTGAAGCCTCACATCCCTCGGTGGCTTGGCAACAGTGTGAATAAATGCCATCTTCACCTGCCGACCTAAGAAAAGAAAAAAGGCGTCACTGAACAGAACGTTGGGACTAAACTATATCTTTCAACAGTATAAAATGTAAATAAAATATTCACTTTTTCATGTTCTACTCTTCTGATTAGGACTTTTGAAAGTGATCGACACACATATCTGTCCAACTCAACATTAGTTTGTTTTTCAGCAAACCGCACACACCTTTGGGTTTGACAGAATGTGCCGAGACGATGCTTTTTGTCAGTCTTTTGAGTTTTCTTTCTCTCTCCTCAGACAGCCTGACGTACATCTCTTTCCATGATTCATACTCCTGAAGTTTGGCGTCTTTAAAGTCCCTCTGACAATGTTTCCCCCATAAGTGGTCCGTCTCTCCGATGTAGATCTGTGGAAACAAACAACAGGGCTAACAGCAAATGCACTCCTCAAACTAAATTCTCTTCATAACTGCAATAACTTTGCTAATCTCTACAAAGTTTAGTTTTATGACATGCACTCAGTGGCCACTGTAGGTAAACCTGCTCATTAACAGCCTTTAAATCTGGCACCTCTCAGCATATAAAGCATGACAATCGAGTAGAAGACGTTACTTTTGAACTATACACAAGACCAGTGTTAAAAAGTAACTAAGTACAGTTACTCAAGTACTGTACTTAAGTACAATTCTGAAGTACTTGTACATTACTTGAGTATTTCTATTTTATGCTACTTTATACTTTACTCCACTACATTTAGGAGGCAAATATTGTACTTTTTAACCCCCGATTAAGCTACCCAGCAGTATATACAGTTATTAAGTGAGCTCCACATTAAAGTGATGAACACCTTAATCTATCAATAACGTTTTGTACACTCGCACTGCCAGGGGACCACACCCTTAAGATTTAATGACCCTATGGCTTTTCCTCTGGATGAAAAGTAACATAAGCGACAAACGTCCGATGCAGTGCTAGGCAGATGTACCTTATAAAGTGGCCACTAAGCGTGTGTCTGCGCTAAATATATTGATATTCACATTCTTACTGGGTTGCATTCTTCAATGTGTAGCAGCTGCTCTGGTGTACACCGCTCCAACACCGGCTCGAGGATTTCAAACGGGACTCCGCCAGTTTCATAAAGCACTGAGGAGAGATCCCTGCACCTAAATATAAATCCAACAAACTGACACACGGATCAGCAAAACAAAAAGCTACTTTTGGGCTTTACTCACAGTTAATGTTATTCTGCAGAGTGCGGACACACTGTTGGTGCAAACTCATCATGGCTGGGAGGAAGACGGTCTTGGCACCAGAGTAAACCTGCATCTTTTTGTTAAATCGGTAACCGGTGAAGCCTGCAGACTCCTCTGAGAAGTCACAGAAATCAGACTCCTTCTCATCTTTAAGACAAAAGAAGGAGCGTCAAGAACAACATAAGCAATCTGAAAATACAGTTGTATGTCATAAATACAGTACCTTTCCTCTCAAAGTAATCAACACTGAATGGTTTTTGACATTCACGCAGAACATCGGGTAAAGGAATGGTGATTGGAAGCAGCTCCAATACAGAGTCCTTAAACTTCTGAAATATGAAGGATCATCTGTCAAATCAACCACAGCCTGCACTCTAAACGCGTAACTTATAAGATCAGTGTCAAACGCACCTGTGTAGGGGAAGTAACATTCAGAGACATCACACGTGAGCTGTACTGTTTAGTTTCAGGATCTTTTGTTGCTTTTACGACAGTCTTTGTTTTTGGAGGTTTCTTCACTCCAGATTTGTCTTTTGTCTTGAAAACATTCACGTCGTAGTTCAAGTAGGATTCAAAAGACAAGGAGGACTCCTCACAGGCACTTTTCTCGTCTTTGTGCTTTATTTTGGCCTTTTTGTTTTTTGATTGTTCCTTTTTTTCGGACTCTTGTTTGCATTTTAGAGTGTCGTGCTTCTCTTTACTTGTTTTTTTCCTTTTTTTGTTTTGGGCCTCTGAGCTCCTCGGTATTTCTAAAGATCTGTCATCTTTGACACTGGCCATCTTTAACGTATTTGATTTCTTCTCACAGGATTTAAATGAAAACGATTCTTTGCCTTGTTTTGATGATTCTTTTTGTTTCTTATTTGATTTTTTTTCTGAGCTGGATTTCTGATGAGTGTCCTCTGAATTTTTGTTTCCAAGAAAAGCATCAGTATCTCCTGGTTTTATGCTGCTCTTATCATTTTTCCTCTTCTTGGAGACAGAGTTGTCCATTTGATCCTTTTGGATTTTAATGTTCTTTTTCAAGACACCATTCTGAGAGAGATCCTGGCTTTCTTGATTTTTTTTCTGGTCCTTGTGTCTTTTCTGTTCTTCACATTGTTTCTCTGAATCAGCTTTCCTACTCCTTGTTTTGAAGAGGGCCTCATCTGAAGAATTCTGACTCGTACTGTGCGATGTTAAGCTATTTTTGTTTGAATCCTCCATTGTCAAACTTGCATTGTTTGGACAGTTTTGGCCATCTAGTTCGTCTTTAACATACAGACTCTTGCATATCCCATCTTCTGTGAAGCTGCATCAAGCAAAAACTCAAGAATAAGATGTAAAACACGTGAAAATTACAGTAAACTGTTAAATAAAACTAAAATGTAAAATATACATCACCTTGTGGATTCTTTGGGGACCAATCTTTTCCAACCCCTAACTAGCGACTTGGCCAATTCTCCAGCCTGCCCATGTCTACGCAAGGAGTTAACGGTTTTGCCAATTCCAGTTTCCTAATATATTTGCAGACAGAGTCAGCGCAGTTAACGAAGGTTAGCCAAAATTCATATATAAACACAAAATACTAGCGTTGCAACTCACAGAAAGAATGTCCAATGTGATATCCAGATCCTTGAGTTTCTGCAAAATCTTTACAACCTGGAAAGAGATTAATAAACACATTCATGTTGTTGTGCTTGAAGATGGGTTTTTTAAATTAATTTTAACGACACAAAATTGAGGAAACCCTGTGATGCCAAATATGGTAGTCCTAGTTTTGGATCACCACAGTTGCTGAGTGTGCATTCAGAGCAGGAGCTATGTATGGGAAACACACACCCTCGTAGGCTGCTCCATTTACTGTGAACTATAAATGGATAACGCTGCTGGAGGTTAAATAGTCTCCCTATATAACTGGATCGTTCTCAGGTTGTGCTCTTACATTTTAATTTGATTCATGCATTTGATTTTAGGTCGAATTCAAACATTGGCCAATTTAAAGGTTAATCTATGCGTAAAACTGACTCAAACAGCCTGCAGAGCGCCCGACCGCCACTGATGATGGACAGCAGCCATAAGTTGGAACAACTGGAGGAGTTGTCAAATATAGCATCAAGGCGCCTCCCATTTAAAACAGCCTGACCCCCTCAGTGAAGTGCTTAAAATGCTGTGTGGCAGCAGCGCACATGTCACTGACGGAGACAGCTCTCAGTCAGCCGGTTTCCACACATTAACGGGATACAAGAACTATTCCTCTCAGCTCTGCTTATTGTGCACAAGAAATGAATAAACATTAACTACCGTAGCAGACTCTGCTGTGTCTGTCAGCTGAAGTTTGAACCGCACAACTTTCTTCACCACATCAAAGCTGCTGGCCATCACGGTGATTCACGTGCAACAGTCTTCTCACACCGGGCAGCGCGCGCCCATTGATGACACTGTTATAATGGGCGGAGCCGATGACTGAACTGATATGGGGTGTATAGTTTAGAAAGGGTCAAACAATTAAGAAAGTGTATACAAATATATGACAAAAGACATGAATATATTGTTGCTATAGAGAACACAATTACAGTATTAAAGGAAGTAAACTTTCTGAAATATCCCCCAAGCCTTCTGGGTAGGCCTACCTGCCTGCAGGTCCCACTTTGGGAACTATTGGCCCTTTGAATGGACATATTGGGCTGATATAAAAGAGATTTCTCATCCTTAAAACAGAATTGTATTGCCTTAAAGATTACATCCAACAATAAATCAAGGTCATTTTTACATTTATTTGTAGGTTTTACCAGTGTATCGTAAGATAAAAACAATTATCTATTGTGAGGCCCATGATGGAGGGGTGATCTCAGGTCCTTTTACTTTTGCCACATGCATTGCACAATACTTGATTGGCACTCACTCTCCTAGAGGAGGAGTTAACTGTATGTCTCTTTCAACTGGGGTGACTGCTGCTCTCTCGCTCCTGCTCCAGTAAGTGGAGGCACAACTTCCTTCTTCACCAGCCTCAACATCATTTCTCAGGTAAGTGGAGCTTTCCCGTGCTTAATCGTTTGCCATTTTAACAACGAAAAGGCAATGTGATGCAGATAATGCTTCAGTGTTTTAGTATCAATCGTTTTAGAATGGAAACTGCTCTTTTGTCACTTACTTGGGATTCAAAAGGCAGACACATGTCCTCAAGTTGTTGAGCTTTTTGTAAAATGTGTTTTTACACACAGCCATGGTGACGGTACACTTCAGGCTTTCTAGGGTTGTTGGTGAATAATGTGAGGAGTGGCTTTTTATTAAACTTTTTTGACTTGTAGATTGTTTTCATTGCAAACTTATTCAGGACAAGCATATACAAGATGAATTAAATAAAGAAAAGAAAAGAGACAAAAAAATAATATTTGCCCAATTTGAATTTAAACAGTCAGAGGACATGAGGCCTGGTGCTCGTATCTCAAAGTCTATAAAAGGAACGTCATGGGTGAGCCGTCCAGCGTTGCTATTCCTGGACATACTGCTGATAAACTGTGACAGATGCAAAGAGGGGCATGTTGACCCACCCTCACTCCAGCATCACCTGGTAGCACGCATGCTTTCAAAGGTGTCAGTGTCTCGTAGTGTTGAAATAAATTCAACTAACGCCAAAATGTAAGAAAACCTTTCTGCTTGGATAAAAGCAACAAGTTAAATGTAATTTGGCATTGTTGCTTAGTTTTAGGTAATGAAAACAATACATTGTCATGACACAAGGACCACAAGACCTCAGATAGGATGAAATAATTTAAAACTTAAGTTTCAACATATTTTAATGTAGTTCAATCTTGTGAATATGGCGCACCATTAAATCCTTCTATTTTCCGCTACGTCACAAATATTTTGATGAGCACTCCAGATCAAATCTAGGCCAATTCTTTGCCAGCCTAATTCATATCTGTCACATGTTGCTTTTGTTTATAGCAGTTTTATCTTTTCATGATTTCTGTGCATCTTGCCCTTTTCTGACATGTTTTTTTTTTTGTATACTTTCAGAAGCTCTGGGCTGTGTTCTGCTGCTACAGCCATGGCACCAAAAAAGAACAAGGCGACCAAAAAGAGTAAAGGAGACATAAATGAGATGACCATAATGGTCGAGGACAGCCCCATCAACAAGATCAACGGGCTAAACACTCTGCTGGAAGGAGGAAACGGCTTCAACTGCATTTCAACTGAAGTTACTGATTCTGTGTATGCCCCAAACCTGCTGGAGGGTTTGAGCAGCATGAGGCAGGACAGCTTCCTCTGTGATCTTTCAGTCTCCACCAAGTCAAAGTCATTTGATGTCCACAAGGTTGTCATGGCCTCCTGCAGCGAGTACATTCGAAACATCTTGAAGAAGGATTCGGCCCTCCAGAAGATCGATCTGAACGACCTCTCACCAGTCGGCCTCGCCACAGCGATCACATATGCATACTCTGGAAAGCTGACCCTGTCGCTGTACAGCATCGGTAGCACTATCGCCGCCGCCATGCTGCTGCAGATCGGCACCTTAGTGAAGATGTGCAGTGATTTCCTCATGCAGGAGCTCAGCGTGGAGAACTGCATGTATGTGGGTAACATCGCTGATGCCTACGACCTCAAAGAAACCAAGGAGGCTGCTCAGAAGTTCATGCGGGAAAACTTCATCGAGTTCTCTGAGATGGAGCAGTTCCTGAAACTCCCCTTCGAGCAGATCAGTGACTTCCTCTCGGATGATTCCCTGCGGCTTCCCTCCGAGATCACGGCCTTCCAGATCGCAATGAGGTGGTTGGACTTTGACGAGAAGAGGTTGAAGTACGCGGCGGATCTCCTAACTCTTATCCGCTTCGGCACCATCTCTGCCCAAGACCTTGTGAATCATGTCCAGAGTGCTCCCAGAATGATGCAAGACCCCGAGTGCCACCGTCTCCTTGTTGATGCCATGAATTACCATCTGCTTCCATACCAACAGAACATCCTCCAGTCACGCAGAACAAAGTTGCGCGGTGGCCTCAAGGTGATTTTCACAGTTGGCGGACGCCCTGCCTTGACAGAGAAATCTCTCAGCAAAGACGTTCTCTACAGAGATGCAGATAACGTGTGGAATAAGTTGACAGAAATGCCAGCGAAGAGCTTCAATCAGTGCGTGGCAGTCATGGATGGCTTCCTGTATGTGGCAGGTGGCGAGGACCAGAACGATGCAAGGAACCAGGCTAAACATGCTGTCAGCAACTTCTGCAGGTAAGAACTAATTGAGACATTTTCCTTTTAACTTTCTCATGTTAGTTTGTGTTGGGTGAGAAAATAACTGTAAATCCCTCTCACTATCTTTAGATATGACCCCCGCTTTAACACTTGGATTCACATGAGTAACATGATCCAGAGGCGCACGCACTTCAGCCTCAATATCTTCAACGGCCTGCTCTTTGCCATCGGAGGGCGAAATGGTGATGGCGTTCAGGCCTCGGTGGAGTGCTATGTGCCCTCCTCCAACCAGTGGCAGATGAAAGCTCCCATGGAGGTGCCCCGCTGCTGTCACGGCAGCTCCCTCATCAATGGTAAAATCCTTGTATCTGGAGGTTACATCAACAACGCCTACTCCAGGGCCGTGTGCTCATACGACCCCTCCACTGACAGCTGGCAGGATAAGAGCAGTCTGAGCACACCTCGAGGCTGGCACTGCGCTGCCACCGTGGGAGACCGAGCCTACGTCATCGGTGGCAGTCAGTTGGGAGGTCGTGGGGAGAGGGTGGATGTCCTCGCCGTCGAGTCTTACAACGCTCACAGCGGGCAGTGGAGCTACTGCACGCCTCTTCACACAGGAGTGAGCACGGCTGGTATTTCCATTTTGAACAACAAGGTGTATCTCCTCGGAGGCTGGAACGAGGGTGAGAAGAAGTACAAGAAATGCATTCAGGTTTACAACCCTGACCTCAATGATTGGACTGAGGACGATGAATTGCCGGAAGCTACAGTTGGCATTTCATGCTGTGTCGTCACCATACCCACACGGAAATCACGAGAGTCCAGAGCCAGTTCAGTATCTTCTGCACCAGTCAGTATATAAAGGTTTAGATGAACAATGTAGTTTACATGTCTGAATATCTCAATCGTTTCTGTTGCATTACTCTTGGTTCTAAACTCTACCAGTAGTCCCTTTTTTGAGGTTAAGATGGTTTTTAAATGTCTAAATGGTCAACTTTCTTCAGATGAGCAAAAATTAATAAAATGCAAGGGTTATAAATTTGTAATCTTATAAGATTTTTTTTTTAAACCCATTAATTAGATGCAAAGTGAAGTTTTGAATTCTATTTTCAGTATTTAGAGTTGATTAATTTGTGTAATTGGCATCATTATGGTCAGATAATGTTCATGATAGAGACAAACTGGACATAGGAATAACCAATTTGATCAGTTTTCAGACAGAAATGTACCTTTGGGGCCAATTCAGCTCATTAGACTTTTTTTCTATAGCAAATATAATGTTATTTAAAACTCAAATGAAAGTTATAAAAATGCAAAATCACTGCTGTTTTTGAGATTAATCTTTAACATGATTGTCTTTTTTTACAGTGCCATAACATTATTAATATTGTGTTGTTTGTTTGCAACACCGTCATTAATGTTTGCAGGATTTTGTGACAGTCCTGTTTATGACAACTATAAAAGTTACTGTGATTCTCAGATACTTAAACAGAATAATGGGCTGGAGCTGGAATAAATGTTGGCATCACCTACCAGGAGTAGGTGCTTGTGATGAGTTTTTCAACACACTACACAGTAAGGCTGCAGTTTCTCTACATGTGTCTCATGTACAGTACTCAGAGGTTGTTGGGAAAATGTTGGACTGACGAGGGTTGAGTGGGTTAAGATGTGACAGCAAATCAAAATCAAATCAAATTTATTTATATAGCCCAATATCACAAATTACACATTTGTCTCAGTGGGCTTTACAGACTGTACAGCATACGACACCTCGCACCGCACAAGGAACAGACCACAACGAACTATTTTGTAAAAAAGAAAAAGAAAAATAGAAGTTGGGAACGACGTTGTCAGCCTGAGCTTTCCTGGAAGTCATGAATTCCCTGACTGCTCATGTATTTTCATTTTTTTGTTTGTTTTTAAATTAAAGAAATGAAGTGTAAGCTACTCTGAGCCATGGTCATTTATTTAAAATTATTTTCATTTCTATTTCCACTAAATTAAATTGGATTTTATGTGAGTCTTTTAAAAAAACAGGTCCAGTTGTTTTTGAGCACCATAAATCAACAAAATCTACCTGTACACAGGATAATGTTGCTCTTTTTAATTTCAATCTTTATCTAGTTGCCCTTTTTAGTGGTTTCTTAGACATATTTGGGAAATTGCCTAACAGGCCAAGGTAGCATATAGTTAATATTGAAATCAGCAATACAAGGATTTAGCTTCACTAGATTTGTGTGTGACGAGGCCATTTAGAGATTACACCATGACATCAGCAATTCTTTTCAAAAGAAAAGTCTTTAATCCTACATCAGTGGTGTCAAAGGGTATACACACACTGTATATTACCAACCAAGACTCTCTAATCATATATTTCTGTATTTACTTTTACACATGTACGCATAGTATTTACATTAATACAAGAAAATAGCATGTCTTTGTACACCAAATTCTAAAATCTGAATAAAGTAGGGTTCACTGGCATTGAGTGAGTAATCCTATGACATTTGTAACTTTTAAGTCTGCCTCTAGTTAAACATAGTAAAAAAAAAAAACACAAACATTTGAGCTAATTTACACTATAAACATACTTACACTGTGACAGCGAGGAAATAGAGCTTCAGGCATACATGGGCCAAATGAGAAAAAGTGCTATTACATTATGGATAATACATTTTTGATGTATTCTTGTCAAGTCCATTAATCCTAAAGAGTCTAATGGAAGACAGAAAAATCAAAGAAAAGTAAGTGCGTTGAGAGTTAAACCACATTCTTATTTAGGGGAGATGCCAGTGTAGTTCAATGACCTATAATCTATTACATTCAGCTATGCATGTACAAAGACACACACCCTCTAAAAAAATGTTGAAGGTGCTGTGTCATTATTACATCACTCTTTTTCTTTTAAACTGGTACTACCACAGTATACAGTTTTGCTGTTGTTGTTGGAGACAACTGTTTTTGTGGTGTCTTATTCTAATGAGCATTGTTTTTAATTTAGTCGTTCAGAAAAAGCCAGTGACAAGAAATCAACTTGCTAAAAGAAAACAAAAACACAAAATAAATTAAAGCTGCAAAAAGCAATGAAAGGACTCCATGTGCTAGTCGACGTGTGTGCCAGCCACGGCCTTGTGACGACCAGTGGACACTGTGTTTTGAGTTTTGAGCAGATCTCGCAATGTACAGTAAAGTTACAACAACTTCCTGTTTCATGGCGAAGAACACCACGTTATGGTCAAAGCGTGTATCAAAACTAAGTAGCATCACAATGTATCATCCTGCACGTCTTTAAATTTCACTGACCAAGTTGGAGGCGGATCTGATTAACTTTGAGTGTGTCCAGGTATGATTTTATGTAGGATATGAAGACAGTAAGGTTGCGTTTCTATCTAGCAAATTTGCTGGTATGAATATGGAATTCAGCTAATAAGATAATGAGACTTATAACATGCATTTCCTTTACATGCATTCATCATCAAAACAACCTAAACAAAATAGTAAAAGTAGTGATTTCAGTAAACTGTCCAGCCTTGGTTTTGGGGGGAAATAGAAGAAGAAAAATATTACTACTCTGTTTATCACATAAATATGCAAATAGATTACGTGTATCTTGCTATCAGTAGAACGTTATTTCCGGAAGTTCGTGAACGCAGCATTTCTACCTGCTCTGATTGACAGGTGAGTGGGAGGAGCCGAATGTCCAAAGAATGCTGAGTCACCGTGGCGTCACTCTGCCCCGCCTGACGCAATCACGTGTGTGAGGGCGTACATAATGGTACATATGCACAACACAGACAGCCCGACTGAGAGAAGCAGACTCGTTTGGAAACAACGACCTAACTGCCGGGTCACCTCGCTGTCACGCCATCACAGCTGCAACGGGCCCAGAACGTGGTCGGTAACCGAGCCAAGGCTAGCAGGCGCTGAATAACTCGGGGGAGCAGACACATCAACTCTCGGGCGTGCTTTACCAAACTAACCAGACATTAGCAAGTGATGAGCAGGGGCCTCTTTCTTCTGGATGCCCCGTTAAGGTTACCGACAGGGCACGCCGCCTAACAGCACCACGAGCCTCTGCTTCCGCCTCTGAGCTCTCTGACAGCACCTTAAGGACCCGGGCTCTGCCGTTTGTTTGGACCGAAACTTCATGCTAGCCTCGCGCCAGGTGCATACACTAGCTAGTTAGCTAACGCTCGGCGTGCAAGTTCATATAAGACACACCAGCAGCCGTCAGTTCACACCTCCAGCCTGTCTGTGCGATGGGGTTACTGTCACAGGGGTCGCCACTGAACTGGGACGAAACCAAGAAGTATGCTGACCACATCCGAAAGCACGGCATCATTCAGTTCCTCAACATCTACAACAAGCTGAAGGAGCGTCAGAAAGATGTGTTGAAATGGGGCGATGAGGTAAGGAACTAGCTTTTTACTTTTAATTATGCGAAGATGGTTCTGTTAATGCCTTTTGATCTGTCTGTCACGATTGTGCATGATGCAATAGTGGCCTTTTATTGATATAGTATAGTATAGTGTATATACGTTTTTTTTTACTGTCACTGCAGGAAGACAACAACATTTAACTACAATGAACCTGCAACTTTCGAGTATTTGCATGCACATAAATGAGTGTCATAAACCGTTCATAATGTGTTTTATGTAAGTTAACTGACACGGTATTAGTTTTTGTTACTGGTTGCATAGGTCAAATATATGTGAAACAGGTGCTTATAAATGTTACATTTGTGTATAACAATAATTTAGACTCCTAGTAACTGCCTAATATTGCTAATAACCTAACTGTACTACTGCTAATTCAGGAAAACTCCCTCAACCTAAAGCCTGCTATACTATATCATATTAACATACAGTTTGTAGGTGCAGCTGTGACTTTTGTCCTTAATTCAGAACTTCACACTAGTTTGTTTTGTTTTTTTTGTTTTTTTTGCCCGCCACCCAGTCCACAAAACTTGCTCCAGGTTTAAACAAAGTTTTTGATTCTGAGCAATGTGGAATGCTGTTGTTATAGATTAATCCCTCTTTCAGACAGGGGATTACAGCATAGCAGAGTCAAAGTCAAGGAAACATAACTGATGAATTGGAGTTGATGTGATGGCGTCCCGGTCTGATCTTAAACACGTCTGCTTTGTGCTGTTGTCTAGCGTGGATTGAAAACCTGGTTTAGAAGTGAGAAGAATGTTTTGAATGAATAAGGCATTGCTGTAATGCAGAGATTAACTATTTGACTGATAATGTTTCCTATTTGTTTTAATGATTCACTTTTAGGTTGAGTACATGTTGGTGGAACTGGATGACAAGGATGAAAAGGTTCGACTCGTCCTGAACGGCAAAGATGTTTTGGAAACTCTTCAAGACCAGGGTGAAAAGATAGACCCCAAGTAAGTAAGCACGTCACCGAATACATTCAGCTGAATGCTTTTACAGATTAAAAGATCTAGATGTCTTTTTTATATACCGTGTAGTTTTAAACAACATAATTACCTTGTATTTTGTTTTTATTTGGCTTATGGCCTCCGCTTTGTTTCCTTACTCCAAATACGTGAGGAATAGATTGTTAAACTCCGAAATAGCTACACTTCAATTCTTTAATCTTAATGACATTTGAGTAAACGCCACACCTCAAATGCCAGGAGTCGTGGCAGTGCTGCTGTTGGTTGGATGTTTTGTTTGGATCACAGAGAGATGTTGACTAGACGATAAGGATTTAAATGTAACTGGAACTAACCCTAGGCCTTCTGTTGTGCATTCGAGTCACGACTGTACGGAGATAAATCGTCATTGATCACCTCGCACACAGGTATTCTTTTGTTATGACTAAAACAACATAATTATTGCACTAATAAGCAAAGCTATCACGCTTTGGCTGCTGTATAATCTGTATTGATTTTAGGGATTTTTGTTGTGGAGCACTCGGTCCATTGCTTCATTTACCTTCGGCACTGTTTTTTATTTTAGTGGCTAACTCCAACTTTGACCTCCACATGAAGTCATCGCTATTCATCATTCATATGACATGTGGTGATTAAGTCTAACATGCACATGCACAAAGCCCTTTTTAAATAAAATCCCTCCAGTTTTGCACACCTGGATACACCTTCACCTGTGACAGATCCTCTCGGGCTCCTTAAAGTTCACTGAGCTGTAACCGTCCACTCTCCCAGTCCCTATCACTCCCTTTGATTTGTTTCCCAACATAGTTATATCTTGTACATAACATGAACATAAAGTCCCTGAATCGTCGCACTGTGAACTGCAGGAATTTTATATCGGCAGGTGTGTGTGCCTTTTTTGAAATCCTCTCTGATCAAGAAACATTTTGCAGATAGAAGGATCTGAGGGTGTAAAGACCTAAAAATAACACTGCACTTGAACTTAAACTCAAAGTTGTTCTGATAATGTCCCCTTTTAAGCTTGGATTGTTTGTGGATTTAAGTATTTTCGAAGAAAAGTATAACGAGATAAACATTTGTCTATCTTTAGCATAAGTAAGAGAAGTCTACAAAAGTGCTCCAGATAATGTAGAGGTGACGTGAGGATGTGTTGCCTGAGTACATCCGTCAGGGATAAGTCTTCTTTCCTGCCTTTCCTGGGAATGCGGTTTGCCTGTCCAAACTGTAGTAGCATTTCTTTAAAAAGAGGAATTCTTGGCAGGCGGTGTAAATGTGTTTGTACAAGCTCATGAGTGTTATGCTTGCTCGCTGCCCATGACGTCGGTCTGAATCTGTGTAGCCAACTCCACCCAGGGGAAATACCAGTGGCAGTGGGAATAGTAGAGCCGATGCATTCCTCATTACTGCCCCTCTGTCGCACACACCAAAGAGCACGCTCTGGAGCACAAATACGTCGCGTTTGTTTGGCGTGCCAAGATTGCGGCTGACATACGATAAAGGGACAGCGGTCAGTGTATTAAATCAGTAAAGTCATCGTGATACCGACATCGGGGGCATTTTTCTCGATGGCCTCGTTCCTTGCTGATCTATAAAAGCAGAATGTTTTCACAACACCTTTCCTGTTTGTGCAGTCACCCCACACTTTGGAGACCAGAGTATGGCAGCTACATGATCGAAGGAACTCCAGGGCAGCCGTACGGCGGGACGATGTCAGAGTTCAACACTGTGGAGGGCAACATGGGGAAGAGACGACGAGAGGCCTCATCTGTGCTCAACCAGAATGAAACCCTCTGCACCATCACCTCATTTCCAAGGTGCTTTGTTTTACATGGAGCAGGTGTTTTAACCCTTGTTGGTAACTGTTAGTGGAGATAAGAACAAAACAGTTTAATTCCATTCAGATTTTAAGCTTCTCCAATCGATGTTTTTCGAACATGATGAAGATTATTTGCTTTTTTTTTTTTTTTTTTATTTCCTCGCATTTGTTTTGGCAAATAATTGGCAGAATAATCGTTGGTAGCCCTGTAAGAGTTCATGTATGTTTTGATCCTTTTTATTCAGGTTAGGTTGCCCAGGTTTCACCAAACCAGAGCACCGGCCGACCCCTGTTGAAAAGGGAGTGTCAAAGTCTCTGTTTTTCCCAGATGAAGCCATCAACAGACACCCAAGATTCAGGTAGGCTTCATGGTTCTAGCTTTCTGACAGCCTGTGTGTTCGCCTTACTGATGTGTTTTTAGAAATAGTTTACTATTAAATTGCAGGATTATTGATTCCTTTGGTCATGATGAGCGATAACGGCTACTGAATAAACCTTTATAATTGAAGAGGCCATATTAATTCTGTGTCATTACATAACCGTTCATCATTTTGTCCAAAGCGACTTACAATAAGTGCAAACAATCATGAGGATACAACTCCGAACAGCAAGAATCTTGCAAGTACATTAGCTTCAAATCGTCCTCCAGATTTCTTTTTAACTCCCAAATATCTATATCGACTTCGAAAAACAGTATCCATCACGCTCTAGTTTTTACTTTGCATACTTGGTAACACCATAGTTATTGCTTAAACGTGTGTGTTTGCTTTTTTTTAGCACCCTTACCAGAAACATACGTCACAGAAGAGGAGAGAAAGTCGTGATTAATGTGCCAAGTAAGTTTGCATAAAATTCCAGTAACTTACAGAAACCTAAACTAATTATTGTAGTTTTTATCATAAAATATATAATAAAAAATGTGACATTGACTTATTTTGTGATTTCTTAAATATGAATAATAAATAATAATAATAAATATTCCTAATCAGTGGTTGTAGATGTGGACAGACGGATGAGACAAAATGATTTCCCCTATTTTGTTCATTTTTAACAACTGTTGACCATATATGTTGACATCATTCTTGACTTAAAAAAAGGATGACTAAATGTCATTGATTGGATTCAGAGGTAAACAAATATGTCTATATTCCTTCTGTTGTCTCAGTCTTCAAAGACCAGTGCACCCCATCTCCATTTGTGGAAGAGTTTCCTGAGGACGATGGTGAAGCAGCGAGGGCGGCTCTGCCTGATCATATCTACATGGACGCCATGGGCTTCGGCATGGGCAACTGCTGCCTGCAGGTACTGAATGAACTAACTATGAAGTGTAAATGCTGCCTTATAAGAACCCTTTTTCTTTTCAAACCGTGATGGAAATGAGATGCTGTGACCTGATCTATTTTGAGTTTTGCATGACTGCAACTTTACAATCCCAATAAGTGATTTATTAATGTACTTCAGCCGCTTTTTTTATGATGCTTTTGCAGGTGACATTCCAAGCGTGTAGCATTGATGAGGCAAGATATCTTTATGACCAACTAGCAACATTCTGCCCTATAGTGGTGAGTCAATAAATAACGCATGGGCTCCCTGTCATATACTGTGATTATGTACCTGACCTCTTCTTCAGCTGGACTGTTATATAACTACTTGTATATTAACTGAATCCAATATTTAAAAAATAACTCTGCAGCCAGTCACAATGTGATTCTGTAATCTAAATACATCTGAGGTTGTGTGGCTTTGTTTCTTGTTCCCATCATTTTATAAAACGCATCTAACAGTGCTCTCTCTTTTACAGATGGCGTTGAGTGCAGCTGCGCCGTTCTACAGAGGCTTTGTGTCAGATAATGACTGTCGCTGGGGAGTTATTTCTGCCTCGGTGGACGACAGGACACAGGAGGAACGCGGGCTCAAGGTGAGCAGGCGGAATTTATAATCCAGACCCTTGGAAAGGTGTGTGTGTGTGTGTGTGTGTGTGTGTGTGTGTGTGTGTGTGTGTGTGTGTGTGTGTGTGTGTGTGTGTGTGTGTGTGTGTGTGTGTGTGTGTGTGTGTGTGTGTGTGTGTGTGTGTGTGTGTGTGTGTGTGTGTGTGTGTGTGTGTGTGTGTGTGTGTGTGTGTGTAATGGTCAACTTTGTACAATGTAGGAAAAGGCTCCTGCAGCCTCTGAATTACTGGAGCTTGTTATTCTGTTAAAGGAAACTCAAAAGCACCACTTGGATATCGCATTAAACATGTTTATGCTTTAGGTTTGTGTTTTGAGTATAATGTATGAAATATAATTTTTTTTCTTTGCAGCCTTTGAATAACAGCAAATACAGGATCTTCAAGTCAAGATACGATTCCATTGACAGCTACCTGTCTAGCTGTGGTGAGAAGTACAATGACATTGATCTGACGATAGACGAGGAGATCTACAAGCAGCTGCTCGACGCAGGTACTGCGGAGGAAGTGATATGTCTTGAATAGAAATATGTACTTCCCAGTTTAAGAGATGCTTGTGCAGTAAAGAAATGAACTATCGGCATCCTGTGTGTAGGCATTGACAAGCTGCTGGCCCAACACATAGCACACCTCTTCATCCGAGATCCACTCTCCGTCTTTGAGGAGAAGATCCACTTGGATGACGAAAACGAGTCGGATCACTTTGAAGTGAGGTTTTTCTGTATTCCACTTTCTTAGAAGAAATGTGTGACCATGTGTAAAAACAAGTATTTATTCAAACTCGTCTTCATGCAGAACCTCCAGTCGACCAACTGGCAGACGATGAGGTTTAAACCTCCACCTCCGAACTCCGATATCGGCTGGAGAGTGGAGTTCCGCCCCATGGAGGTAAAAACCAACGCTTAGCTTAGACTTTAAATTGTAATCTGTGTTTTACATTTGTTGACATGGCCTTTCAAATACAGAAAAAAAAACATAGTAGATTGAGTTTTTTTTTTATTTTTCAGGTGCAGCTAACTGACTTTGAAAACGCTGCGTATGTGGTCTTTGTCGTCCTGCTCACCAGAGTGATCTTGTCCTATAAACTAGACTTTCTGATCCCTCTGTCAAAGGTAAATGCAGCCACACTGTCCAGTCTTTTCTAAAATGTTAAGAATTAAATTAGTGAAGTGTGGTGATATACTTTGCACACGGTGCTCTGATACATCACTTGTCTTTCATTAGGTTGATGAAAACATGAAGGTCGCACAGAAGAGAAACTCTGTCCTGGAGGGCATGTTTTACTTCCGGAAGGACATCTTCAAAGGTGGGTCAAACTAAACGTTCGGCTTTAGGTCGATGCTTGAAGGTTCGTTCACCGTGGACACATGCAATTCTTTCACAAATGTAAAGGTAACACAGATAGAACTAGATCTTCCATTTGTCTTGTCCACCGTTAGGCTGCAACCCGGGCCTCGATGGCACAGCCACGGCTGAGAACGGCTTGGAGACTGACGGTGCTAATGAGGAGTGCACGCTGATGAGCATCGACACCATCATCAATGGAAAGGTAATTATTATCTAACACTTGATGACAATATCTCAACGACTGTAGGACGGAATACGACACTGTACAAATATTAAGTGAAAGTGCTTAATGCAGAAAAAATGTCCCCTGTGACTGTTGTACTAATATATATTATATTAATAGATTATTATGACTTTCAAACATCAATTCCAACTGATTTTAGTGAATAATTATTTAATGAAATAATTAAAGTAAAAGCAGTACTCTTAATATTTATGAAGCTGGAACCATGATACGTTTTAACATGAAAAATCACTAAAAGAGTTTTAATATAGTTTCCAATTTTCTGCCAGTTAACTAATTAATTTAGAAAAATAGCTCGTTTCAGCCGTAGGCGTTCCTGAATAAAATGTTGGATAGTTTATTTATTACAAAACATCATAATTTATAAGCGTCTGTTTCTAAAGTAACTAAAGCGGTCAGATGCATGGAGTAAAAAGTACAATAGTTCCCTCTAAGATGTAGAGGAGTAGAAGTAAAAAGTGGCATGAAAAGAAAAGACTTGAACAAAGTGAGAACCTCAAGCTACAGTACTCGAGTAAATCCACGTTGTTGCATTCACCACTCTTTACAGTACTGTACATTAGTACACAACTAATTCCAAGTCAGAATGTCCACTTTGTAACTAGAACACTGAAGTGTTACCAAACAGTTGCTAAGTAACCTTTGCTTGTTGCTAAGTACCTGTTGCTGACAGTTGCATCTAAATAAAATCCCATGGTAACATGGAGACAACTGTTACAGGAGCCTATTCACTGTTTTATCAGAATGAATGGCCAAGTAAGTGAACACGTACAAGGAATGTGACTCAATGTACCTGCACAGAAATAGACATGAGGTTAAAAGCAGGGACAACAAAACTGAACTGAGGTAAACCTAAACAACTGACTACACATGTCATTGATGCATAGTAAACAGAGATACAATAGTGAAACGTTGCAGAGTGCAAAGGTTAATAGCATAAGAAATGTAGCTGATTTTAGGTTAGAATAATGGGAGGTTTTCCTGTTCCTCCCAGTCTGTTGCCATTGCGTGAATTATTTTATTTAAGTATTTCAAATCACAGCTGTGCATTAGTACAAGCTGGTTGTAACCATTACTGCTGTTTTCTTCTGTTTTTATCACCAGGAGGGAGTATTTCAAGGGCTTATCCCCATCCTTAACTGCTATCTGGAAAACATGGAAGTGGATGTGGACACCAGGTGCACCATTTTGAACTATCTGAAGCTCATCAAGAAGCGTGCCTCAGGTAAAGTTACATTAAAGGACACAACACAATGTTTTAATGAGCCAAAAGCAGATTTCTATTCGTGCAGTTTCAACTCGGAGCCTAACTCTTACATTTTGTGATCTGAAACAGGCGAACTGATGACCATGGCCAAGTGGATGAGAGAATTTGTTGCCAAGCACCCGCAGTATAAGAAGGACAGCGTCCTCACTGACAAGATTAACTACGATCTGTTTAGCAAGTGCGACAAGATTGCGAAGGGCGAAGAGCAGTGCCCGGAACTCATTGGAAACCCGGTGAACAGGTTCAAATGAGAAACGCTGCGGAAATGCACCGTCGTTATACAAACTCGCATGTAAAGAAAGACCAAATGTGTGACTCAGAGCGAAAGCGGTCCAA
>NC_041369.1:12677411-12782411 GCF_900634415.1 Cottoperca gobio
CAGCTGTATAACTCTCCCCCAAAGGAGAGCTTAAAAATATTTCTAAAAAAGGTAACCGTTCAGCGCAGACAGAGAGTCTAATATCAGGTATAAAAACAGGTTGCAACACTTTATAACATATGCAATGTATAACTTATATGACAAGTTACTACAATAACTTACATTTGAATGCTGAATGTTTGGGGCTAATTGTTTTGTTTTTTACCGCAGCATGTACGCTCTGATTACAGAACTTATCAGAGAGAGGATCAGGAGTCTATTTTGCATCTGTTAGTGTATCGAAAGAACTATATGAAGCCAATACTAAAACTTTAAGTAATACACATGTGTCTGAATTTGATCTTTTTATACTCATATCGTACCTGTTGCTGTAGAAACACCGAGTATCCTGCAGGCGCACTCCACTACAATCCACCAAACACTCTCTGAGTTCCCCATAATCTCAAATACTTTCACTCTTCACTGCTTAAAAATGCAACCTTCACAATTCTCGAACACTATCTGAAATAGTTGGTGGCCTATTAGTTTCTAAAGTTGCATTCTAGACATAGTTGATTGTTAGCTAGATGGATGGTTGCTGGTAAAAAAAGAAAGAAACCAAAGTACGGTAATCCATGAGTGCCATGATGTGAAGCCTTTTACACTAGACGAGTTTACCTCTGAAAGTATTGTGACTCAATGCCCCTGTTGCTCCAATAATAATCAGCCTTACACACACACACACACACACACACACACACACACACACACACACACACACACACACACTGACACACACACACACACACACACATTAATAACATTACTTTCAGCTGGTTTTGCATTCCACACTGTATGTCAAGGTGAAACAGTTTAGCGCGGAGTCATTTGTGCACCGTATCACATTTGTCATTAGAGTTGGTTAAACATTATCTGTGAATAATTAATAAAACTAATGAACACACACATGGACACACACATGTTCAGAATTAGCAATCATTTGTACACACCCTAGAACTAGAGAGGAGATCGGTGACCTTGCTTCCCATGCAAATCATTTCTTGTCCCCTACCTACAACTTCCCTTCTTGTTCCTCTGTGTAATGTTACCTTGTTGTGAGGATTTGGGTGATTCAGTGAAATCAAACCATCAGAAACACTTTTTCTTTTTCAAGAACGCAGTCATGCATGCAGCATCCATTTATTGGAACACTGTTTTCAGCAAGAGTTAGGGCTGACGTAATAGACAGCAGCTTGCATCAGTAAACAAAAAGCAACATTTCACGGTTAGAAATATTCTAAACAAGTTCCACTTAGTTTTCAGTTTACTTTAATGCAACACTGACTCTCTGCAAGTTGTGAATAGTCTAACTATGCAATGGATATGGGATAATATGCCACAAGCACCAACAGAGACCCTTTGACACACTTACACATGTGTAAATGTAAGCCCACATAATCAGTTGACGCAGGTTTGGCTGAGGTGTAAGCTTGTTCGGGCACAGCAGAGGCCTACTGGAACAAGCATTAAGAGTCACAGATCTCACACACACACACCCTGACTCCTGGTAAGGGCCAAAGTAAGCTACATAAATCTCCTTAAATCTCTAACAAAGACACTTTTGTGTACTGATTCCACTTGTTTCCGGCTTAGCATGCTGGTTGTTTGTGGCATTTATGGTATGGAGTATAAGTGAGTGTGTATGCAGAAAATGTAAATGTTAGTATGATCAAATTAATACTTATTTTCTCAGGATGACAATGTTTATATGTCCTCTATTGTGGTCCAGACTGAAATATCTTAACAACTAGGCCTAATGGATAAATCAGGAAATGTAACTTAATTTAATCTACCTCAGGATAAATTGTGATAACTCTACTGCTCCCTCAACTTTGTTGTGTGTGTCATTATCAGGACAACATTTTGATTTGTTAAATATTAATGGTTTCAGATCAAATACTTGCCAAACCATCCACAGCTGTACTTTGTGCTTAATGCATAAACATTATAACTGCTCAACATCAGCATGTTAGCATTGCCACTGTGAGCACGTTAGCATGTTGACAGTAGCATTTACAGTAGCTCAAAGCACCACTGTACCTTAGTAAAGCCTCGCAGAGCCTGTAGACGTGTTGTCTTGTTAACACGCTATTCTTTGTAGAGGGTTTATATATAAGTGTCCTTGGGCAAGATACTGAGCTCCTGATGGTGTGTGTGTGTGTGTGTGTGTGTGTGTGTGTGTGTGTGTGTGTGTGTGTGTGTGTGTGTGTGTATATATATGGTTATCACAACTGACGAGCTGATGTGCACCTTATATGGTAGCCTCTGTCTCTCTGTGAATGACATGTGTTGTAAAGCGTTTTAAGTGATCGTAAAGATTGGAAAAGAGCTATATAAGTAGTCCATTTAACTTTATTAATGCCTGATAGATCAGCAGTAAACTATTTGTAAGAATGTATGTTTTGTACATCCTCTTTTATTCAGACTCCTCCAAAAGACAGTTTAACCAATTCCTCTACTTCCTGATCCACAGTACACATACACAATCACCCTAACATACTGTAAAGAAAATATGCCATGAACAAACACAACAACTGTTTGACCACCCACTTTATGTGATTCAATTGATAAAAAAGAGAAGAATTCTGAAGAAATCTTAATTAAATTGCATGTGTATTTAGACTGCAGTGCATCATTTCACATGAACCAGACATGAGATAGGAATGTGTGCTGTGCATGTTAACCGAGCCTTGCCGCCATGGCCACAGTGGGCTGTGTGTTTAGCTTTATTTGACATGTTAGGCCCTCATGATGACATAAAAAACAACCTTCTAAAAATATAATTTATGGTATTAAGGCACTTTGTATTGTGAGGGGATCATTGCTGACATTCACAGTACATTGTGAGTTTTATGGCAGTTGTCAGGATATGCCAGAGGGTGGAGTAGTTCAAGTAATTGTGACTGATTGCCATCTAGTGAGACTGTAAATCTAATGTTACAGTATAAATACAGTCTTATGTTTTCATTTGCTCTGTGAACAGAAATACAGACATTCAGCTTCACCCAGCCTGACCTATGACCTCTCACCCTCTGCCCTGTTCACATGTTCTCTCACCCTGTAATCATCCCTGAGTTACGCCTCCCCCCCCTCCTCACACAGCTTTACTCCATTCTCCCTCTCACTCCAATGTGCCCATGGGCATGGGACTATAGAGATTAGCCATGCCTCTCTCTCAAAACTTTCTCCCTCCCTTCCTCCCCATCCAGCCTCTCGCACTCTGGTGTGGGTGTCTGGTGCCTGTCAGAACCAGTGAAAACAGCTCTAATCTTAATTACACCAGCAGCTTTATTACCCTGCTCTGTTGCATTGCTCAGGCAATATCTCCATAATCACCTTTATATGGGCTGTTTTATCTAAGGGCCGAGGGAGGGCTGTAAAAGATCCCTGAAAGACTTCACTAATTTCAACAGAATATTTTAATATTTATTAAAATACAAAAACACAAAACTAAACACACTATGACTATTACGCCTCACTGCAATATTTAAAACCATGTACTCCGCCATGGCGTAAGTCTAATTACTAGATTTACAAATGCAGGGAGCCACCTAGTGGTTGAGATGTGTTGATACATTGCAGCTCCAGGGTGACATGAGATACTGTTTGGAGAAAAAGTGTCTTGTTTCTAAGGTCTTTTTTTCCTCAGATACCATTTATAATAATGCCAAAGGGTCAAGAGCTTCCCCCAGACAGATGAAGCACAGACATGGGAAGGAGCAAGAAAAATATGTGGTTGTGAAACAGATATGAATCATGAAGAAAGTTTTTGGAAGAGAGGATGTGTAATGTCTGCCTGTTTAATGTCTATTAGTCAATGCAGATTATGTACATATTGGTGATATGTATTTCACAGTGTTCGGACCTCCCACAATTTTAAGGAAGAATTACAGTACTGTATAAATTAAATCAGGTTTACGTGATCAGAACATATTTTTGCTAAGCTTTTAAGTCTCCGTAGCAACAGCCTGGTGCAGGACTGAGGCATGTAGTAAGGTTTTTCAACACACCATTTGCAACTGATTTTATTTGCCTCTTGGGGGCAGCAGAAACAAGAAACAAACACAACTCTCTCCTTTCAATTGATATAACAACAAATTAGCAAATTATGGCGCCATTCGGAACAACTGTAAACACTTTTGATTTCCGACGAGGTCTGGATACACTTCAAAATAACTATTCCTGATCGAGCATAACCCGGCCCTTACACATCTAACAGCAAAATTAGCATTAACTGAGAGTTGTCTTTGTCCCCAATGTTCACTGTCATTTTAGTTCTACTTTGGTCTCCACCATCTCCTGAAACATCTTTCTCTTTAGCTGGAAATTGCTCCACTGTGATCAAAAGCTAGTAGCTAACTTTGTCTGCCGTTTTAAGCTGAGCAGGTAGTGTACAATAGTTTTATCAGAGTTTTTTTGCTGAATGAGAATGGTGAACTACGTTGCAGGTCAGAAAACAAAGCAATGAGCTGAAAGACGCTAAACCGCTCTATAGAACTATCTGTATAGGGTATCTGAAGAGTGGTGTAATAATTTGGTTCATTGCTACAAGTGAGCCAAATAATCCATTGTTAATGTATGTAATGTATAGGGTGTTGCTTTGACTGCACAGTAAAGAGAAGGTGGATATGCGGTGAGGTAGTACGTGTGCTAACATGTGCTTAATTTTGATTGGCAGAGCGTGACTTGGCTGTGAAGTGTGAGAAGTCTTGATTCTGGTTTATACAGGGTGCAAATGAGCTGGCTGAAGACAATGTCTAGTTAGCCACCATCAAAACCAGATTCTCACATACCAGAAGCCCTATATACTGTATATGTGTGCATGCACTACTGTGGGTGTTCATCTTTGGCTTCACTAATGCGTAGTCAAATCAGTAATTACACACGGTCTCTCTTCTAGAGCTAATGTTAAACTGCCATGTATTTTCTGTCTCCGGGTTTCATTTAAGCGGTGCTGAGTCAGGAAGTTTCCATCCTTTGCAATAAAAGAATGTGACTTTGATCTGCTGTGTGTATTCATCACATACCACTGAGGTCATCGGCTGTTTTTTTTGTGGTGATTGTGTTGGCGCATCACTCTCTATCCACGACACATTATGATGAGCCACAACAGTGTTTCCCTTATTTTCCCATCAACCCGTGGCTCACAACCTGTCTCCTCCTTAATGTAAACCTTTTTAGTCTGTCTGTCTTTCATTTGTCTTCTCACCAGTTGAAAGACAAATCTAATTAACAGAAACAACTTAACTCTTCTCTGACAAACGCCATCAGATGAGCTGCCCAGATGAGTGAAGAACATTTTTGGTCAAAGGATGACAAACGGCGTCCTGTCAGACAAGTCTGATGTTTTTATGCAGGCCATTGTCTAGCGGAGGCAAGGTTCAGGAATGCAGTATAAAGTGAGAGGGCCAACCCTCTCGAGTGTTCGCATAAACACACACACATGTGTACACACAATTAGATTCGCGCACTGATAGTGAACAGAGAAGAGAACTGTAAGCAATTCAGAGTTTGGCCTTGGTACTGAGGGGTTCTGATATGTTTTTGTCTTTATTTTTTCTTTCTGTATGAAACAACATTTCTGTCCCATGACTAGTTATTCTGTGGTTAGTGCAAAGTCTTTAAAGATGGAGTATTTGCCCTGTAACCAAGAGGTTGCAGCACAAACCCCACTGTTCCCTCTAGACTGATGGCAGCCTCCCATGTGGCCGGGTTGGCCCATGTTGGCTTTTCTATACATGCCTTCCTGAGCAATTCCAATCCGACAGAAGGAAGTGGATCTAAAATGATTTAAGAATATGAATAAAAGATTCAACGAAACCAGCAGTATTCTTCCTTCAGAACTTATAGCTGTGTAGCATCATCGTCCCTGTGATAATATCTGAGATGGTGCACTGTTTCACTGTAAACAGAAAAAAGTGTCATACAGTTACAAAGTTCAACATTCTTTAAATGACATCCAAACCAAAAATCTGCTCTTTATTTCTTTCTTGTTCCAACCAGAAGAAAAGCTTTCATGGTAATCTGGCCTGGCTGTAAAGATTTTCTGAGATGGTCCTCAAAGACAGAAGTCCCACTTTAAAGAGTGCAGAGGTTTCAGAAGAGAAGAAAGGATGAGAAGCAATAGAGAGTAATAAACTAAAGTATGAGAGCAAAGGAAATGGGAGGTTTTTCCGTCCTGAGGAAACATTATATATATATATATATATATATATATATATATATATATATATATATATATATATATATATATGCTGTTGTACATTATAATTGTGTGTACTTGTAGGGTGATGGACTAAGCTAAGCAGCAGGTTTTGGGTGACCTCCAGTCACAGCACACATTGAGGGTCTGTTTGACATTAAGTGGAAAATCCAGTTACTGTAGGTTGTCCATTTGGGAGCAATAAAATAGAGTCATGGTCCATATACCATATCAATACCAAATAAGGTACATTTTGTAATATAATAATGGCAAAGCGTCTTGAATATCTCGATGTATAACTGGTAGTATACGCATGGGTTTCACCTTTCACATTGTGAACACTATTACTTGCAGCCTGACCAGTTTAGGAGATATTGAAATAACCTTTGAACGTTACTAATATTGTTGGAAGCAAAAACAGACCACAGCTTAACGGTGCAATTAATAACATTCAGCTACTAGAGGAGGCCATAACCCTCCCCCCTTCCGTTGTGTCACGTCACAACACCGTGGTTGCCAGTTAGATGTAAAACCTGCTTTTTCATGGACAGTGTTGGTGTAGATTCCTAGTAAATCTTAACTTTAGCTTACGCGTCATAAACAAAAGTTGCCACCTCGGCGTGACTTTTCAGCCCCTTGAAACTCCTTCATCTGAATCCAACGAGCAAATGCAGAACCATCGTTCCATGTCACTGATTGGGATTAAGCTGTTTGTTTACCGTTAAAATAAGCCATTTTTCTGTTTTTTTTCACACTAACTGGAGTTACTTAATTACTTAAATACTCCTACAAATTTGGATTGCAATTAACAGCATTTCTCAGAAATATCAGTCAGGACACTACAACGTTCAAAGTTACAAGTGCATTGGTCAAAAGATTTGAATAAAATGAAAATAAAAAGCAAGCTTTAACATGCCAAGGAAATCTTGAAAATCATGATTACAATTACAAAACATAGAAAGATTGTTCCAGCAAAAACAGCCGTTGAATTTAACCAAGAGGAATTCAAGGGATACATACATTGCACAATACAAATGCAGCCCATTGACTGTTACTTAACAACAATGTATTTATGTAAGTTTGTTTATCCCTTGAGTGTGTGTCAAGGCCACAAACCAGGAGTGAATTTAACAACCTCAGAGGCCCGAACAGATGGCCATCAGTTTTTGTGTTTCTACATTTTTGGGCCACTGGAAACCAGACCAGAGAAAGTGCAGCTTCTGTTTGAATGGTCATCGGGGATTTGGATTGACGCATATTTGGAAAAGTTAAGGAATCCAGAAAATAAAATACTTTAACTGGAAGAAATCTGACCATGTCTGGGTGTACTCTTTGCATACAGTATTTTCCAAAAACACAACCCCTAATCCTATGAATGACTTTTACAATTGCCGGCTCTGACGAAGGACAGCTAATAAATTGGATGATTAAGTTCAAGATCCAGGTTAAGAGAGAGGAATCATGTCTTATTATATGTCACATTATAAACAGCATGTCATTAGTCATGCCTACTGCCCTCATACTGAATATCAAAAGAGAAGCCATCATCTTCCCAATCCTTTACATATGGCTGTGTTTTATGAGTGTGTCTGGTGGTTAGGGTGAGGGCCATCCTTCAGCCTGGTTAAATGTTTCCATGCTGCTGAGTTTTGCTAAACGCCGCTAGTTGCCCAATTGTACCAATGAGAGGAGGCCTCCATCAAGGACAGCCTGCCAGGAAGATCGCTCCAGCTGATAGTTCACAAATTTGCATGCACATGCTTCGTGCGTACGTGCAAATGGATGCTTTTATGCCTACAACGGTACATGTCCTGTAAAAAGATTTAGCTTTAGATTAACACAGTTCGTGCCCAGAAAGCAAATTTAATATTTTTGTTCGATTTGTGTTAACTTTATCTTATATCAGTTTAATTAAAAAACTGAATAAACATCATGTAGCCAATGTCCTGCAGTTCAACTGACTCTTCTCAGAGTAATCTGAATGTTGGCCAACATCTTAATTCCTTAAACATGAATTTAAATAACCTCATAACGAAAATAATCCTCTGCAGTGTTATAAGAATAGACAGATCTGATGACAGAAATTCAGAAATGGTTTATTCTGGCATCCATAAACTTGTTGGCCTAATGAGAGGGGTGCAAAGATTTTCTTTGACTTTATGCTAATAACAGCTACAGCACGTCCTGAGAGTGTGTATACTTGTTTGAACACCATGTCCCATACATGAATCACATCAGACGCATGAGAGGACACACAGGAAGAATGCACTCTAATTACTTTGTTTCCATAGTTGGCTATGTTAACAAGCTATGAGTGACAACAGATGGGCTCTGAAAGTGAAAGAACATTATGTTTTATGATCCAAATAACAGAAAAGAGGTGTGTGATCTATCCACCAACTGTATATTGCTTTTTCAAAGATCCAATTCCACAAGACAAGCAAAATGCATACATTCTTTTCAAGTTGTTTCATGTGTCTTGATGCAGCCACTGAGCTTCAAATAGAGAAGTGAAGTAAGTGGTGAATAAGGAGAACCATAAAGAGAAAAGAGTAAATGGACCATTGAGACAAGATGGATGAGAACGGACGAACGTGACGTGTTTCTCTCTGCTGCTGGATAGATGCGTTGCCTTCATGCTGATCACTCCTACCTGACCTTTCGCTGCTCCTCCTGTGAACCTGTGAACCTGTTTGACCACACAGAAGCTCTCCTTCAGCAGGGTCATGGCCGCACTTTAACCCTCTCTGCTGCTCCGGCCGCTGTGTTGAAAGACATGTGTGGAAGTGTCCTTAACACTCAACTGTCTCCTTGTGACCCTGACATTGTGAGTCATTCTTGCATTGGCCGTCAACAAAAGTTAATGGAAAGGGGCAATGATTTAAACAGTCAGATGACTCTAATATTGTCTACTCCAATGTAAAATGAGTGGGGGACATGATTGGAGAAAGTGTACGAGGAAAAGATCAATTAAATTGATTGGTGGAGGGTTTACAGCAAGGTCAGTGGAATTTCATAATGCTGAGTGCCTGCAAAGTGTGAAAAGGCCAAACTCTCATTTGTAGGTTTTAGTGGAAGTGGTGAATATGAGGTGCGATATCCCAAGAGTCCCTTTTCAGCCAGGGTCATGTGTTTAAATGGAGCAATTCAACACAGTAATAAGTCATGCATGAAATGTGTATTTATACTTAGCAAGATACAGCAACAAAACACAAGAGTTTAACACGTCCTTCATGCAAACGGTTACATAAATATAAAGGAACAAGATCCTGTTACAGTAACAACATGAGTAGTATTGACAATAATCGTTTCACTTTATCCCTAGGAATTGAAATGTGGTAGGTGTTATTCAAGGGGAATGGATGACATTACCAGAAAGTGGTTTCATTTAGAAAGAAAAAGAACATTCTACTTATTTGTTAAGGCATAATACGAACCGTGGGTGGAATTCCCCCCTGCTAAAAAGTCAGCTTCTGATCAGAACTGCTCTGGTTTTCATCCAGATGCAGACTTATGATTTCCCAATAACATCATTGTTGTAATTACAAATGACCTCACCTCTGGAATGCACCTGCACTAACAAATATTGTCCTCTTTCCCAGAAATCAAAAGGCATTTTTGCAAACACCTGATGACTTTATAGTTTGTCCTCTTCCCAACCTGCTCTTCCCAGGGTTAAGATCAGAGGGTGATCCAGCAGAGCCATTAAACCTTGCATCTGCTCCAGTACACGTCAACCCGACTGAAAGCTAAGAGCAATAAACATGCCAACAAGGCCAACAGGTATATAAAGCCTGAAATTGTACAGCCCATGTTTCAGCTGTCTTAAACAATGTAATGATATGTTGCCAGAGGCCACGCGAGTGTGTTCAACAAATTGAAACATGGATGGATTATATCCTCTACAGTATATAATGAAAATGATGTTAGTAATAGGAAAGTGTTGGCTGCAGTGTGCAATAAAAACTATATCTCAGACAAAAATACTGCCTCCGCCCAGTGATGGAACCTAACTAAGTACATTTACTCATGTACTGTGCTTTATTAAAGTGTTAAGTTACATGCATATTTCTATTATTATTATTATTATTATTATTATTATTATTATTATTATTATTATTATTATTATTATTATTATTATTCATTTATATCTTTTGTTATTTTTACCCAACTGTATTTATTTAAAAGCTGTTGGTTGGTACCTTTTGTTTCTAAATGTTGTACATAATTTTTGATGCAGGACTAGTTACCAGTAATGGAGTATGTTTAGAGTGTTTTATTGCTACTTTTACTTAGTAAATCATGTGAATATTTCTTCTTCCTCTGCATCAACACAATTTACAGCTTGTATTTCATTCTGCAAACTGCATGAACATAACCAAATCATACTCTGGTTTGTAGCATACATATAATTCAACTCTCCAATTTAAAAGATTTCCTTGACATGCTCAGGAGAATACTTCTCATGACCTCACGGAAATGCAACACGCTTCATTCAATCTCTACATACCGCACTCAGAGAACAAATAGTTGATTAGCTGGCCCGTGATGCCTGAAACTACACCTTGTCCAAATTTCACGGTCCCTTTATTTGATGGAGGTCGCACTATGATATATACTTACACCCCTGACCTCTAACACTGTGGCCTCTGGCGACCGCACACAATCTGTGAATGAGCGATCCAAACATCATGTGGGATTACAGCAGGAGGTTTGCCGTCGACAGTCATGAGCCTTCACATCGTGACTCAACGCTGTCACTCTTGTGTGTCACTACAGTTTGGTAGAATGCAATATATATATATATATATATATATATATATATATATATATACTATACCTCATATAAATACAATTACAATATAAACATCACATTTGGTCGCATAAGCACAATCATAAAGACATTACAGGTAATCATAGGTACAAAAAAGCTCATTCTTTAAATGATTAACGATCAATAATCAATTAAAAATTAGTAAAAGAAAACATTTTAACCACTGAAAATAACCACAAATCAAAGTAGGCTACATTAAGAGTTAAAAGAACAGATCAAGTAAACACAAAGTTACTTGAATAATAAACTAAATTACACTAAATAATGACTTCATTTGCAAACAGCTACTCAGCTATACGGATGTCCCAGCTCTCTCCAACTTTATCTGTCCATACCGCTGAAATGCATTTATCTTCATATTGGGGAAGTGTCGCTTATACAGTTCATAACTGTTGTGTTCATGTTGTTGTAATTACAATCTTGCTGTGTGACATTCAGCTCTGAGCCTGCGTTAACGAAGCAGCTGCTTCTGTTCATGATGCTAGTTTAGCGTTAGCATGAGCTTCAGATGGCTAAACCGCACAGCCACCAAACATCAACTCAATATATTTTATGATTAACGTTGATTGACGTTGATTAACCGATAATCGATAAACCATTAACATCCGTACAAGACGACGTGGAGTGAAAAAGAAAACAAACAGAGAACAAATGACTCATACATTATTTTAAACGTGTACACACGGCTGGATGCACACATATAGACACACATGGAGCCGCTCCTCTCCTCATGCACACACCAACATGCGCCAGCCCTCTGCTAGCTGGTGCAGAGGTCATGGTTTCTCTTGTAAAAACACTTGTGCTAATTGGCATATGCATCATACCAGTTGTCACATGTGGGGAAGAAAAGCACATAAGCAATGATTATAATAAACGGAGGTTTTTTAGAAAGTTAAGGTTTCGGACCAATCGGGTTATCTGCATCGTAACACAAACAAATGATGAAAGATTGATAGAAAACAATTGACTGTTTTACGTCAGCAACACAGTGGTTTGCTTTGTTAACGGTGCTGTCTGAGTTTTTATATTTTCTGTTATAGTTGTAATGGGTTTTTGGCAAAATAGATGATTATTTTTTCTTGAATATACGTCATAGTTTGTGTATTAACTGCAGCTGAGGGCTTGCAGAAAGGAACTTTTGACAAGTCATCAGGTAGTGAAATACATCAGTTTATAAAAAACACCTACGTATTTAACATGTGCTTAGCAACTGTTTACCCCCATGTTGTCTTTATAATCCTGCACACTTGATGTAGACCATCACCCTTGCTTGACAAAGACCACATTCAAAGAGAGGAAAACAATTCTCTTTAATGTGAAAAAGAGCAGAATTTGCTCAACAAATTGAGTCTATTGAGATATTTCCCTGAGGACCCCGTGAAACAAGGATGACCACAGTCTAAACAAATGGCAGACAGATAAACCTGCTGTGAACATCTCTCGCTGACACACACACACACACACACACACACACACACACACACACACACACACACACACAACACAAGCTATTTATCCAAACCATATTATATTTGTACTTGTATTCACACTATTACATTTGTTTTAAATCTCTTTGTGTAAAGTGTATCAGGGGCTTCAAATAAATAATATTCATTATCATAATGAATAAATAAAGAACTCTAACTACAACATCATCAAAACATCATGGCCTCATGGAGTGAAGCTGTTTTTCGGCCCTTTTAGAAAACAACAATTTAACTGTCTATATAAACATGTTAAAATTGTTTATCTGTATTTTTCAGACCACCACATACTGACATGTTCATTTTCAGAAAGGCTACATTCACATCAAAGGATCAAGGTGACACGAGCGTTTACTGCAAACTAACACTGGCCGTACAGAGTTACATGAGCTCATCATAAATCATACATCAGGGGACCGAGCTTTAGCCCTGCAGGGAAGCCCATTTAACCACCGTCCAGTCCTGAACTGTAGTCGTGAGGCCGGAGTGTGATCCCCAAACTGTCACACGTGTGTGAAAGCTGCAAGTGTTTGTTCTAAAGGACACGTTGGATTATGGCTGGTTAAAATGGCCTCAGGCTGTCTTTACAAGTCATAACTGTGAGTGCTTTCCAGTGTATGTGTTTGGGGGGCAGGGGCCGGACAGGAAACCAGCCTAATCCATCAGGATCAGTCCATCAAGCCCCAGACAGATTCAATTAAAGGAAAAAATAATTACCTCTTCCACAATAACATAACACAGCAAAACAATGCTGTCTCAGATACTTAACCACTTGCAGCTTGACATGCAGGCAAATATTTGAACATGATGGAACAGACTAAAATTCAAACTCTGTTTTTAGTCCCATATTGTTTCCTTAAAACCATGCGGCAGGGTCCCGCATGGTGATTGTGATTTCACGGCTGGAAATGTATGGCAATTCTCCTCAACAGAAAATAAAAGCTGCTCTCTGAGCTTGTTAAGCTTTGAAAATATCTTCCTCAACCTGAACTGAAGTAGAATGTTAATAGGTTTCAAATTAACATTGTTTAGTTGTCCAAATACTTCTAAGTCTTTCCACACAGGCCTGGCCAGCTGCACAAATATGAACGATTTACCCACAGGGAGTATAACTTTCATTTCATACAAGAGCCCTGTGGCAGACACCGACAGACACGTCAATGCAGATAGAGTTCAAACCTTAGAAATAAAATATGTAGAGGGGACACCTAATATATCAGGACAATAGAGCCTCAACCACAGATATGGAATCAGTAGAAGGGAAGCTTTCTAATCTTTTCCAGAGGAAGCTGTCATGCCTTCATATACAATTATACAATACAATACAATACAAACATTTCTGGCTTATTTTGGAGTGAGATGAGAGAGATGTAGATATGGTAATGAAGCTTTTATGTTTTCAAAATTCTGAATGTAAAGAAACTGCATTTCTTTACTGAATGTTCTGAAGAACATAGTCGTTTTGAGTTATTTTTTTGGGTACAGGTTAAACAAACAAAAGACAACATGGTAATTAGCAGAGGTGGGACCATTGTTTTGTAGATCTTTGCACTCAAGACCCAAATCAAGACCTAAGTCCTAGACTTGAGTTTCTGTCATTTCTGTAAGTCTATAATTTTAGACCTGCACGTTTTGTATACTGCAATTCATTTTTTGTTGACCATTGAATTAAAGGTTTTTGTACGCAAATGTAATTGTCTTTGTTATCATTATTTCCAACTGGTGCTCAGTAACGTGCATGACGTTAGTTCTTCATGTTTCTCTCCAGCAACCTGATTGGATGATGTCGGGTTGGTTCAAACAAAGTGGATCTGGGGAATTAAGTGTCTACTTGCTCGGAATGAATAATGTTAATGTTAGTTAGTTAAGGTAATAGTCTCTTGTACCTCTTTACAATTCGTAGAATAAGCACATTTTCACAAAAATACATTTTCAAATTGTAATTTTTACTCAAATTTCAAATCGGATTAAGAGTCAGACGCATAATCCTCACAGACTAGCAAATAGCAGAGGCCCCTAATTGTCTTGCACTATTCTAAAAAGCCACAGCAGACAGTATAGCCAACAAACCGTTCAGCCATGCAGCCTTGGTTCCTCTGTATCCTCTCATGACACAAAGAATCAGCCCTGCTCCACAATGCAAATTAAATTCCCTTTATCTCCTTTTAACCCTTTTATAGCTACTATAAGTGTTCAACTGTGACTGAAAGAAGCTGTTTCTCTCCCCTCTTCCTCTGCCCTTTACCTCATGTTATCAGGTTTTATATGGTTTGAGATAGCGCCTTGAAGCTCAGACGCTTCCCAGAAGCCCCCTGTGGGTCCTGAGGTCTGCTCAGGCAGATTGACAGCAGGCAGTCAATTCAGGGTCACCTGGTGCTGCCCCTATGCAGGCCTGGGAACAGGACATCTCTTATCAAAATCACAGCGCGACATAGACCTGCTAACCAACCTCACCTGATAACAGTGATTCAGAACGAGTAGAGGAAGAGAAGGGGGTATAAAAGGGAATCACAAGCAACAGTAAAATATGGAAAGGAAGAGATGCATCAAAGAGGGAGATTAACATAGAGGGTTTTATCTATGTACTAAATACGAACCAACAATTTCATAAACAACCAGGTGTTAACGATGCAAGTAAAGGTTTAAGAGTAAACCTTGTGTCTTGTGCAGTGAAAGAAAACAAATACTCCTCTTATTCCTCAGCCCGTTGAAATATGACATATGGAGGCCTGCTGTGATTGTTTGGGGTGTGTGGAAGGCAGACGGTTTTAATGTGTATATATTCACTGCAGGGTTCCTTGTAGTAAACCCTCAACATCATCCCTGAACCACACTATTACAGTTCAGTTAAGATTTACACAAAAGCCCTATTATAATGACGTCCTTGTAGCTCCATGGATCATATTTTATTGCTCTATTGTGTGTGCGTCATGAAAATCCAGCTGTTCTCCAGTTTTCTACGACTGTCACATACTAAATGTAGAAATGTTTTTTGCCTTTTTGACTGTTATGAAGTGATATGACCAAAAAACTAAAAATAATGAAGTTCTGAAAGAGGGAGAGGTCAGGGCGAAAGGAGAGGTTTGCTACACTGATTGGTCTCTGTACTTTTATTCTGCATGTCCTCTTTAATGGGACTCAAGTGAAAGCCGCAGTAGCTGAATAGCTGCCACACAGAACCACAGACAGACATACAGTTCCAGTCAAAGCCAGCTCAGATTTCAACAGCCAGCCAACATCTGAACGGCAGATTATCACAGTTTCTTGACCATTATACACCTCTTGAATGGTCTTGATTCTCGGTTAATGGCATCCATGAATTTGTAAAGCGAGGAAGTGAAAGAAATGGTTGCAAAAGAAGAAAAGAGAAAACCTTATTTCACATTCACCTCCTGAAACCTTTTCACTGCACACACACAGCTCTCAGACACAAAGCTGCTTTTGTCTGTGGAGTCTGAGGTTAACAGAGTTCTGCTAATGTCCCGAGACAAGGCCACTGGGAACCTCCATGCCTTCTCACACACACTGATATAGATCCTTAAAAGAAACCTTTAAATATTGTAAAAATAAGTCGATTAAAAAGATCAACTATTGTATTCTAATTAACTGCAACACAAAACATTTGTTTTCATTTACTGTTAATACAAATCTTGTTTGGTTAAGTTCACCTCCCCATGGCCAACTTTAACCCTCATCAATACCCTTCTCCAAAAATGTCCTTTTTTATTTTAAGCGTTAATGTGTTAAAGATTTTGAGTCTACACAATCCTTTTCATATTGTTTTCTTTACGTTTGCCATCCATACACACTCAAATGAACATGAGAAATGCTCAAGTCTCTTCTCTTTCCTTTTATTTTAGTTCATTTGCGGTTGGAAAATACTGGGATGGGCATTATCACTAGCAAATAGTAAGGACTACGGCTAAACGGATTGGGCATTGTGACAAACATAAATAGAAACTTAAAGTTTGCTCTAACTCTTCTGTCAGCAAGTATAAAATACAGATTTATTTAATAGTGGCTGGTCTTCAAAGCTAACGACAACTTTGGCTACGCCACATTGAGACTCTTGATCAAATCATTTTATATGTGTGTAGTTGTCGTACAACAGAAGCAAAATATTTCAATAGAAAAAACCCTTCAAACAGAGAAAGCAAAAGAACGTTTGCCAAAGGGCCAAAACAGCAAAGACAAATTATCTATTGACATGGTCTTAATATAATTCTAATTCTTCAAATCACAACTTAGATTAGAATTACATAGATTTAATTTGTATACTCACATGGTCCTCATCAGGAGGGAAAATACAACAACTCACAAATATGAGCACACACAAAGTGCATGTACTCTTTGTGAATCCTTTTGCAATGAGCACCATCCCTCGGCTCTGTGCGGTGAAAAGGACATGACAGGAGTGTTAAGTCATTGTCACAGGAGGACAGTGTAGAGAAAATGGATGAGGAAAAGAGAGGAGGAGAGGAGGAGAGATCATTTTGGGAATAAGTCCTGTAAACCTCACTATATTTATCCTCTTTTGTCCACCTCGTGAAAAATAGCCCGTCACAGCAGTTTGGCAAAAAGTGAGCCGAACACCAAAGATATTAGAGCTCATTGGAAATTACCGACTGTTGGTTTGGAAAGTCACAGGCACAAATTTGACTGTTTCTCATCATCATCATCATCATTTTTGTCCTCTGAAGAGTGGGACAAACAGATCTCATTTCACCACTGTTTTAGAGCCATTTACTTCTGTTTTTATTCAAAAGCGGTGTAGGATCCTCAGAGTATCCACTCGATACTATAGGTTTTCCTGCTACAACGGTAACAAATTAGAGCCCAATGAAAGTTTAATGGTTTCCGTTGCACTTCATCACAGTGTTTAGCAACACCTGCCTATACGATACGAACTCTGACTCCTTAGTGTGTCAGCCAGGGCAGGTGTGCGTGTGTGTGTGTGTGTGTGTGTGTGTGTGTGTGTGTGTGTGTGTGTGTGTGTGTGTGTGTGTGTGTGTGTGTGTGGGTGTTTTTGTGTGACTAGTTAGTGGTTTATGACCTTTAAAGCATACAAATCTTGGTCAGGCTTGCACAAGTAGTCAGGCCACATGTGGAGAAAGTTGAAAAGAGCGCTTGTAAGGGTTTATGTGGTTAGTTCAAAGACCACCCGTTATTGGACTTCATGTATGTAGCCTACTCTATAAGACGTTTTGTCTTTAAGTCACATGAGTCACATTTTCAATTCCTCATCACGACATTCATCCACCGGTCATTCTTGGCTGCTGGACAGATGATATGGTTCCTGGTCCATTTCTGCAGAAAATAGAGAGGCTTTTGACTTGTTGTCGTAAAATCAAAAGACGTCAGAAACTGCCGTAGGTTAAACTGATCTAACCAAAGACTTTGAAGACCTGCTACAGACACACTTTTAAGGCACAATGCATTCACCGGTACTCTCTCCAAAGACATATCTGATGTTGTGAATATGGAATTTTGTAGTGCTCAAATAATAAAACAATTCCCACTTATTCAAATCTATTTCCAGAAAAAATATAAATATTTTGTATTTGGGCCAGTGCGGTATGTACAGTATGTATCCAAGTATGTGTGTGTGTTTGTGTGTGTGTGTGTGTGTGTGTGTGTGTGTGTGTGTGTGTGTGTGTGTGTTTATGGAGGACCAAGGCTACGTATCATGCTTCTGTTTAGTTTTAACTTTGAGCTACCCAGCTAACGTCAGTGCCTTATTGTAAACTGTTTTTGGCTTGATATAATGTATATCAAATAAAAGTCTATTATACTTAATGATAAAATCACATTTTACTAAATAATTAAGTAATTAATTAATAATAACGAGACTAAGAGTCAACAGCCATGAATGTCTTTATAAAATAAAATAAAACTGTTGCTGAATTATTTCAGTCTGAACCAAACCGGTAAACTAACTGACAGACAATTCTGACATCCATGTACCATGCAGCTAACATAAATGTAGTAATCTAAATGTTTCCATGCAGAAAAGCTCTCAATCGAGCACGCAGCAGAGATAATAAAGATTTATACACTCTGTTCTTGCAGCTTTGCCTCATTGATGAAGATACCAACAGATTTTACTGCCAGTGAGGCCCTTTGCTCCTCGGTGAAGATCACTGTATTCAAACACATATATTTTACATCAGTAAAGAGCGTGAATCCCAGAGAGGAAACACCGATAAGATCAGAAGCTGTTGTTGAATTATGGTAACCTTAGTTTGAAGGGGGAACGTGCAGAGAATGAATTTAGAGCGGGCAGGTCTTAATCTTTCTCTTCATAGTCTAACTTCCCAGAAAGAGTCAGCACTCTCTCTCTCCTTCTGCTACACCTCCACGCTGTTGTGAGTTAATGAGGAACAGAGCGTGGTTACACTCTCTAATCAAAGCCAGCTCTGGAAACAGATTTTTTAGCTTGCTGCTCATTTCTCTCCCTCACCTCTTGTTACTTTGTCTTTCCTCTACATCATCTGTACCCCTCCCCTCATCCTATCCTCTTTCCTTACCTGTCAGTGACTCTGCTTCCCGTTTTCTCCCTTTCCTGCCAGTCTTTTCCTTAATGTCCCGTACTCATTTGTCATCCACTCTTCTCCTTGGAGAACATTGATGACGTACGTATGTTGCTGATAGCAGGCCGACAGGAGGCCTCGAGGATCACACGGCTCATTTAGAATATAGGAGCAAAGGCAAATAACTCTAGGCCAACCAACCGCCATGTCAACACACGTCACACACACACACACACACACACACACACACACACACACACACACACACACACACACACAATTAACAATTCCACAACTCCACATTCAGTTTTCATACTAAAAACAAAGTATTTTTGCCACATGATATCAATTTTATATCTTTACACAAATCCACGTTTGTTTCTGTGCCTTTGTGTGTGTGTGTTTGTATGAATAGGCACGTGTGATCTTGTGTCAGTGCACATGCAAGTAGATTTGTACACATAATCCCCTTCATGTTCATTTATGCCTTCATGAAAAATCACCTTCTATGTCCCAGCTGGGGAATTAGTTCAAAGGCACCATGCAGGATGAATAGCATGTAACAATATCTCGTATTTGTCCATATGAAAGAGGACAAGATACTCTGTCTTCGCTTCTCTGCTGGTGCCGTTTCCTCACTCTGATAAATAGGTATTTGATTGCAGCTACATACCTGTGCCCAAGCACACAGAGCTGCATGGCCGCCTACTATCAGAGCCTGCTAAGTTACAAGGAGGGCACGTAACAGTGAGAGTCACGTCAAGCCGCTCTATCTTTCTGATTGACAGCTGTAGCTTTAACTCTCTCTTTAAATTCTCTTTCGGTGTTTTATGTAGTGACCTGGGCACGGAAAAGCAGTAAAGAGACAGCAGCTGTGGTGTTACGGCTCAGCGGAGGGCTGAGAATAGAAAGACCTGGGGGGTTGATACAAAAGGGGGGTGGTAAAGAGAAAAGGGGAAGGATGAGGCTAAATTTGAGGAGAGTGCTTTCTTTACAATTACAAGATTCCAAGATAATTGATCAGTTTAGGAAACATGATATGTCCATTGCAAAGGTAAATTCATGCACCAGAGACTGGACACTCTAATGATTGCTCCATGTTAAGGTTTTGCTGTAATTATTTTCAATGTGCAAGTTTGGCACGATTTTCAACACATAAGCAGAAGAATTGTGTTTTCCTTTTTCAGCAAATATCATTTTTCACAACCTTTCTCATTATCCCTTGATGAGTCTCTGGTATAAATTCCAAAATGTAAACACATCTCTCTGGGAGTCTGAGGATGAGGAGAGTTGTAGATGGCCTCATACTGAATGTTTTTATGGCCTGGGCCAGTTCATGTATTCTTTTTGTTGTATCAACTGAGCACATTCTGCTTGTCACTTCTGCCAGAAATAAGAGCCAATATGTTTTTTTCTTTTACAAAATCAACATAGAAAAATGGTGGTTAGAGAACTGATGCATTCATTATGGCTTTCAAATGCAGAACTATTAATAAGGTGATGAAATTATATTGTTGTCAGTTGTAAAAACTCATCTTTTCGTGTAATAACTAGAGAGCTTTTTTGCACTGAAACCAAAAATAATCAATTTGATATTAAATTGTATTTCCATTTATTCTCTTTGTTCCAACCTAAACTAAAAAAACAGTACAGGGTGATGTAGGGTGCTTTCAGCTGTTTCTGGCACTTCTCACCTGTTTCAGCATCTCTCACCACACACAGCAAAAACATGGCAACATACCAGTTAAACGACAGAGAGGATCACTGTAGTGGATAACACTTGGAAATAATGAATAATGAAATATTAACAAGCTCCATGTGCCTTTTAAAGCGTTTTATCACACAACTGGATCAGGTTTAAGGGATAGCCAAAAGCATCAACTGTGTGAGGATGCTTTGACTAATGTAAGAGCCAAGGAGGCTAAAATAAATGGGAACAAGGAAGGAGGGATAAATGGAGAAAGGGATCATGTGTCACTGCCTTTGTCAAGGATTAAACATGTGGTTGGGACTAAAGCATGAGCCATATTGTTTGTGTTGTGGTTTTCAGTTCCAGTGACAAAATAAACTGCAAGAGATTTTGCTTGTGAGAAAAAGTGTGTTTGCATATGTGAATCTGTCCTATTTAGAGCGTGTTTATGTACAGTTGCAAAATAGTAACACACACGTGGAGGACCATGTATATATACACAGATCCAGCGTTCACTGCCTCCAGCTTATGCAGAATTGAGAAACTACAATATAGGAACAGAACCAAACCAAACTGCTTCATGGATCAGACTGAAACCAGGACAGGCAAACCTATGCTCCAATCTTTAATTTAATAACTTTTCTCTTTTCTAAATGTTGTGAGAGTGAATCACAAATCTTGTTGACCTGTTGAAAACCCTTCTCAAGAGACTTTTTTTGGGAAATAATCAAGATGATATACTGCAATAGCATTCCTTTGATTTACCGTAACTGCATGACAACAGTATATCATCAGTCTGGACTTCAAAAAGCCGATTCAGCAGTGTTACCATGAACCTTAATGCGTCTCTGGGCTGCTTCACGGCTCCTCCTGGGCAACATCACAGAGCCAGCTGAGGGGTTTTTGTTCCCGTGGCTGGACAGCAGCAGGTGTCGAACTCTACGGATCCACCACCAACCTTACCAGCTAACTCAACACCAGCTGTAGTTCATGATGCTCATTCTGGCATAAACTCACAGCTGAAACCATAAAACACAGCAAAACTGCTGTTTACTTTGAATTAGGGTTCAATGTAAAGTGATTAGATTTTTATTTAAGAGGACCTGGGGAAACTTTTATTCACTGTATCTCAAGAAATATCAGAATGCAAAAATGCACTCTTTCCTACAGTAACAATATTATCTTTTGTTTGTGCACTGCATGTACAAGAAACAGGATCTTGAGTTAAGCGAATTGTTGCAAAAATAACAAATTTGATTAAAGCATCTATGTGACGACAGAAGGATATTGTGTGGTTGTGTGGTCAACACAGAAGATCAAAACTTATTTTAAATGAGAAAAGTAAGAGCCCTAATTAGCAGTAAGGGGCATCTGGAGACAGTGCCTGCCTGCTAGGAAAAAAAGCAACACATATGTCTACTGTGACCAGAAGAAAATAGGAAATTTTGCCATGTTCTTTGACCTGGACGTTTTGCTAGAAGAGATTAAATGAGGTGCAAAATATATTTTCTCGCCTGCATCCTACAAGTGATTATAAAGCCATTGTCCAACACATTGTTTCTCCTTTGATTCAACATCTATGGTTAAAGACTTTGTTGACAGGCCATTGAGGTGGTCCATATGGCGGTGTGAAGGCGCGGGGCTTGTGACTCTCTGGAGGATGTAGAGGAAACCAGACAAAGGCTCAGCCAGCAGGCCCTCAGCCTCTCAGAGCCTCAATGGAGCAGTGGCAGATCCCCCACTGGGGCCAGTTGCCTGTACGTTCTCAAACCAAAGTCTGATCTGTGGAAACGGGCCATTACAACATAATACGTTCAGCCATCCATACTCCTGCCTCCTGGGTCACGTGGTCTCTCTTTAAAGGTGAAAAGTAGTTAAGGAATGTTTAACAATCTCTTGGCATATGACAGATTCCTGTTGTTTCTAACTCATCACCAACAGCATGCAGATTCATTTACTGTTATTGAACAACATGATTACATTACACTACAGTTCATTGATTCATATGATGCAATATATGCTTTTGAAAAATAGCTTTGTAAAAGTGTTCATAGGATGAGACAGCTTGAAGTGCGTAGGTTTGATATTCAGATGTTATATTGGCAGTCAGGATCTGTCTTAAAGTATAACATAGTGAGCGACTTGTGTGCATGCATTTGTAAGACAGATATATAAATTATAGAGCAGAATATAAATAAAGCAAACATACAAGACTGATAGACAGAAAGACACAGACGGACAGGAGAACAAAAAGGGAGATGATCAAACTTGGCAGACGTAAATGTTTTCAAGGTTTTCAAAGTTCTGAAAAACCCTTGAGGATACCTGCAATAGCTTCGAACCTTCAGAGGAAAAACCTGACGTGTGATTTACTCATGCAGTCAAAAAAGTACTAACCCATGTTCTTTGAGAGTACGGCAAAGAGCAGGAGATGGACCCCTGGAGTGAAGACCTCCGAGACAGACAGATGGGCCTCAGAACCCTGCACCACAAGTCTTGTCAACTCAGACAACTATACTGGATGCTGCACAGGTTGTAAATAGGACATAGCAGGTAGCATGTATGTTCAGTGGATCTGCACCTTTCATTACTGAAAACACATCAACACATTCAAAACCTCACCATCTGAACCTAAATCACCCTAAAATGTGAGTGTGTGTCAACACTTTCTTTCTCTTTCTGTTTAAAGAAGATAACACAAACAATTCCCAGCTAAAAAAAGAACCAAATGTTATTTCCCAGAAGATGCAGACCCCGAACTCGTTAATGCAAGAAAGAATGAAACAATTGGGGAATAGGATGTGCTGCCAAATCTGCTTGTGTAACCACACTACTACAGTCCATTCACCTCCGCAGAAGAAAGTAAATCTCTCTGGTTTGTGGCAGAAATGTTGAAATACTTGGATGTGCTCTGACTTCTCTCCCATGACGTGACATAAATTGGCCCCCATTTATAACCTTTGTGTTTGTTTGTGTGTATGTGTTCAAATTACTTCCATTTGTATTTGTGATTGCGCAAACCACACTGCGAGTGTAAAGTGTGAGTTGTGAAGGACATGTCAGACATCCTGTGTGAGAGCGAGCAGGTTGATGAGCTGTTGTGATCGAAGCACTTTGATCTGAGACCCTCTGAAGTCACCTTTCACTCCAAGCTGAGAGAACCTTACTCAAATACTCTAGCTTTCATACTGAACTCTGTCTCCTCTCAGCTCGTTCTGTCTTTTTCTTTCTTAGTTTCACACACACACACACACACACACACACACACACACACACACACACACACACACACACACACACACACACACACACACACACACTTGATGTTAGCCTTTGTGGTCTGTGAGAGAAGTCAATATGTGTCCATTCAGCTGTCAGCTGATTCTGCTCCGTGCATCTCCTACTGTCTGTTTGGTCTCCATGGCTTCATCTTTAACAACTGTTTGAGATCCAAAACACAGAAAGTCTGCACTGTGTGCAGCGAAATGGCCAGACAGACACAAAATGATGAACACTCTGACATACAAGTATAGGCAAGAGCTTTATAATCATGGTATAGGTACATTCAGTCCTTAAGACAGATATTGCCCATATAGCTAGGAGGATTTATACTTTCCTTATGATACAGGCTAGACACAGTAAATCACATGTTTAAAATATTCTCCTTGAAGTACCATTTTCTTTTCCTCTTGCATTTTCATGATAAAGTGGGCTGTCAGCAGGTGGTTTGCTTTCCCACAGTTGCATGATGAGAGGATATGTCTCCAATAAATGGAAAAAGAAAAAGAATAGAAAATACAAAACCAACCACTTATGTACATTATTCATGTACACTCTCTGAGATTCACAAAGAAATGTAGCAAAACAGATCCTCAGTCTGTGTCAATATAAGGGATTTTTTTATTTGCAGAGTAAGGGATTTCAGAATATATTCACAAAGTGGCATTGCATTTAGTTCAGTTGTGTGTATTTGACTTATACATGTCTGTACAATTATTTCAGGTATTAAAGCATTAGAGTAACCCAGTGTGTGATCGGAGCAAAGGACAAGGCTCATTTATGTTTTCATCTAAAAGCTCTTGGAATAAACTTCTGATACAATCACACACAAAAGTACACATTTACATATTACACGTGCACACATATACACAGGAGTGTTTTCTCTGGAAGATGAAATGTGTGGAAACTGACTTCACATCTGCATCCTGTTAAGTGCGCTAATAGTGACAAACATAACAGTGAGAATATGTAGAGTTGTGTTCCTTTCCAAACACAAGCTAAGAGGCGTGTGTGTGTGTGTGTGTGTGTGTGTGTGTGTGTGTGTGTGTGTGTGTGTGTGTGTGTGTGTGTGAGTGTGTGAGTGTGTGTGTGTTGTTTCTATATCCCTCTTCTCTATTTATTGGAACCATCAGTGTAACAGAACACTTTGCTCTCAAGTGAGTTCTCTCCAGTTACACTTTTAGTATTTAATTAATTTGGGCCAATGAAGCCCCCGAGAAGACAAACCATGACTAAAAACAAACACGTGCGCAAAAAAAATGTCTCCTGTTTCTTTTTAGCCTCAGCAACAGCCATGGGGTATGTTGAGCAAGACATGTATGCAGTGTTTGCCTGGTGGGCATATTTTGTATTTCATATTAGGCAAGATGACACAAAAAACTTTAAAAAACAAACAAACAAACAAATAAATGAATAAATGAAAACCAAATAAACGTCTTCTGAAGTTTGCTGGTAATGACAAAATGTATTTTGTAAAAAAACTCATATATCATACATACTGCTAATTTAGAGCACATAATATGACTTTTTAAATGTTAAATTACACACATGATGAAAATAGGCGTGTGTGTGTGTGGTGCGTGCGTGCGTGTGTGTGCATGCATGCGTGTGTGTGTGCGTGTGCGTGTGTGTGCATGCGTGTGCGTGTGTGTGTGTGTGTGTGTGTGTGTGTGGGTGTGGGGGGGGGGTGTCGTGGGGGGTCGTGATGGTCAGATGTCAATTTAACCTGAGATTACCCCAATAAAACAGGAAGCGATTTGACAAAATAAAAGCATAAAAACAAAACATTGTGAAAAAAGTCCAAAATCAATTAAAAAACGTACTTTAAAACAATATAAATAGTAAATGTTTTGGTTTGATTGTAATTTAATACATTATATTGCTTGATAAATGTTCATTAAACGAAACATGTGGCCTTCATCTTTCTTATTGTGCTATCCATGACCGGAAGTGTTATCTGTTTTTCTGGCTGGCTTGACACATGGTGCGTAATTTAACACTACGGCACAGTCCCGTCTGTCACAGCTCCTCTGGACTTTACTCTGAGCAGGATCAAATCTCAGTGGCATTATCACAGAATGGATATGAAGCTGTTGGCAGTGGTGGTTGCGCTCACGGTGGTGATATATGCACCTCCATCACAAGGTAGGACATTATTATATTCTTGATTTTACTGTGTTTGTTGGATCAGATTTATTTGGACGTTTTGTTTTTCTGCAGCGGTTGGTGTAAAAGAAAGTGATGTTTATCTGCAAGTAATTAGTGGTTTGTCTAACCATTATTTGCCTGGTTGGATCGTATGAAGTGTTAATTCCTTTCAAAAAAATAATATTTCTAAGTGCATCAATTGAGAAGAATGTTTAAATACGCGCCTCTCCATTCCACAATTATTGTATTTTCGTAAAATAATAATATATTATTAGTAAGAAATAACCCTAATAGATGCAATTATTATGTTAAATATATGTTATGTTCGTGAATTGACGTGACGTGGTAAAATATCAATTTAAGTGTCAAATCCATCCAAATATTCGGAAATTTAATTTAAATGCCACATTCCAATTACATATGGCCAATTTTGCCTTAATTAATGTCAACCTCTTCGTTTTACTACAAATATTATTTACATTTCACAAATGTTACCGTAGTAATGTATGCATGAGTTCATATCTGAAGGGGGAAAACACTTTCCGCCGTGCGTAAAGCACCAACAGGCTGCTGCCCATGTGGCTCTGGCAGTAAGAAATTCCCAGTCGGATCACCGATCAACGTGTGTATTTGTTCTGCTCTTTGTTTTCATTTAATTACGCGCAAATGAGGCAGCAATAAGACACAGCCCAGCTAGTCTATATGGCGACATCAGTCACCCAACTTGAAGGTGTTTTGCCCTTTATCATGGAAATAACGTGCGATCATGTGAAAAAACAATGATTAGCATAGAGTTAATCTAGCGTTGTCATCTGTGTGATCTCACATTCTCTTTAAAAGATTCTGTTTTGTCTGTTTTAAAAATCCGCATTTATTCTGAATGAACTTCCACCCAACTATTACTAATAAATGAATGCATTATTTTCAGCAATGTTAGCTTGGTTAACCTGGGTGTTTTGTCGTATAGCTCTCATGAAAAAACAAGCATAGTCCTATTTATTTTTCCACATATTAATCAACTGTGAAAATCTGAGGTTGTAATGGAAAGTAGGCACATCCATCATGAAGTTCAAGGACCACAGAGCATATGTGTATGACTGAAAGACCTCAGTGTTTGTGGGTCTAGAAGTCTTGATACAAATGTTCCCTACCTCTGTGTGTGTTCTGCGAGGCAAGCAAAACAATCTCATGTAGATTTGATTTAATGTTGGTCAATGTTGGCTTCATCCCTCTGACCCAGCAAGAGATAAATGGTTATAGATGATGCGGTACAGTGCATTGGCAGTTTGCATGTATTTCTGTTAAAGAGAACGTTGTATATCGACTTAATTAGTTTCCTGGATTTATTTTCAGCTCATTTGATTGTTGTTTTAATGTTTATGTTGTTTATTTGATCTATATTCAACAAAATATATCTTGCAGTACCCCAGGTTCCACACATCTAATATTGTGTTGTATTGCTTTCTTTGAAACCTGCATGGCTGTAGGTGTTTAACTGACACTCATCTTCTCTTTCTCAGCAAAGCCCATCAGTCTGGTGGAGAGATGCTACTGCCGTTCAACAGTCAACAGCCTCCCACGAGGCTACATCCGAGAGCTCAGGTTCATCCACACCCCCAACTGCCCCTTCCAAGTGATGTGAGTATTGTTTTTAACGCTGGCATGTTTTCCACCCTGGTCTCAAAAAGTCAGACAGGTTTCCTCCTTGCTGGACATTTCTCACCATCAATCTCAGAGAGGTGACAGCCCAGTGAAAAGAGTTGTGCATGCAAGTGTACACACACGCCCCTCTGCCACTCGCTTTCACACATATGCACAGAAAGTATTTACCACAGGCCCAGTGACGCATCCACAGGAAGTGCTCCATTTGAGTATGAGTGAACGTGACAGGGAAGTGGAAATTGGACACAGTTTTGTTTTCAACAGGAAAGCAATAATTGTGGGTTTTGTAATTGGGTTTGCTTCTTATTTGTTTGTCACGGAGCAGTTCCTCCTTGTTCCTCGCTTACAACCTTTTGGTCTGATCTCATTCATTGTTACGGCCTCGTGTGGAGTGAATTTACTGATTACAGTGTGGAAAAACACAAGCACAAAGAATTTACAAATACAAAGTTACAATAGACAGGAAAACTTCATGAACAATAAAGTGTGCGGGAAATATATTTGTCATGTCTTAGAAATATACGTATAGGAAGAGGGAGAAACAGATTTTTGGTTACTCAAAAACAGGACGTGTGCGCCAAAGGTGGCATGATCTCCCACATAGAGACATATGATCCAGTCTTGTCCTGTTCTGTAAATAACCACATGGTAATGTTGGATTTAGAAAGTAGCCTGTGGCCACATGTTGAGTGATTGACGCTTCATGCCTCTATGTACTCACATTTTTACGGCACATTAATTAGGTAGTTCAATCAAGGATGAAATATCAAACTTAAGGTATATAATCTCTGAGAACTGCCTGAGTGCACATTATTCTTTAGCAGCTTCACATATTCGGATTAAAGAGTGATTGGTCACTGCTGTGAAAAAGCTCTCGGTGTGTGTCAAACTGACAAGGCAGTGTTAAGTCAATGTGTTTAATAGTAATGTGTCAAGAAACCTGATGTCGCTGGCTTTGCATAATTCACCCTTTCATCTTCAACTGAGTCATAATTGACATGATGCTCTTTCCCCTATTTTTCTGATCAGTGCCAAGCTGAAGACAAACAAAGAGGTGTGTGTGAACCCAGAGATCCTGTGGCTGCAGCAGTACCTGAAGAGCGCCATCAAAAAGTAAGTTGCATCAACACAAACTGTTTTTTGTTATGTTTTGCAATACAAGGTTCTGTCGTCTGCTGTCAGTCGTCAACCTTTAATAGAAAAACTTGTCGGGAGCACCGTAAAATCCTTTCCACTGTATAGAAATTTAGAGTATGGAACGCAAAAGCACAAATGTGCACTTGGACATCTATCAACAAATCATTGTGAGAGTAACAATTTATATTGGAGCCCGGACTTGAGACATGCTGGTACATGACCAAGTGGGAGACAGATTCAACTTTCACATACATTTTAAAACCACGTTAATCTGCTCTTACAAGAGTGATGTTATGTGTTCATCCCTGATCATCACTGTTTATGCAAGACACAGGTTTAATGAAATATGGACCACACTTGAATAAATATTGGATATTTGCTAAACAGCATTTTCAACTCGATATGGGTGTTACTTGCCTTTCTACTTTGATCGCTTTGTGTTACATTAATGCAACAACTTGCATTCTACAATCATAATACAGTTTGTCTAAGACTAAGAGGGCTAAAAGCAACGCCAATATCAACTGTCTCCATCCTGTTCAGAGGAAGTAAACACTTTTCTGAAAAACATTGGCACTGTGAAGTTTATAGAAGGGATCAAGTTACCATCCTGAACTCAGGAGTGCTGTCATATATGTCTAAGGATTGAGCCCCCTGCAGCGGTCGGATGAAACGAGCGTGAAGAGGCAGATAAAGCATTTTGGGATGCAAAGTGAATTTTCTGTCTTTGCATGTGATGAAACTGAAATGCACTTCTGAAGTAACTGACCAAATGAGGAAGGCGATGCTCCAACCCTTTGACATACACACTCAACACCCGCCCACAGTGCCACAATCAGACTGTCTGTCTCAAAGGTGATTGTTGGTCCTTTGACTTGTCGAGGTGTGATCAATCCTCTGCATAACAAAACAGCCCATGTAGACAGTAGACGGTGGTCATTCACAATGGATCAGACCTAATGTGTTTCCAATTACACATACATAGGAGAGACCTATTTACAAATGTGTCTGAAGAAACACGATTGTAAGTCATGCATTAAGATGCTCTTTAGTCGGGTGAATAAGACCGTGATTACCCTTTTTTGTTGTAAATGTGGCGTACTATTCCAATGTCAATAATTAAACTGCCCACCCATATTCAAGTGTTTATACTGTAAATATATGGTTTGAGCGTGGTATGTGTATATCACTCAGCAGCCACTGCTGCAAATTAGTGTTCTGCAAAATTACATCTTTAAGTATAAGATTTTTCAAAACACGTTTTCTTCAGTCACCAGCAATGAAGTCAGAAGTTTACAAAAAGTTCTTCTTGGAAAGAAAAACTTGACCTGGGAACAAGAAATTGACTAAAAAACTTTTGAGAAATGACCAACTGACGTATGGGCTACAAGGGGACTGAGTAACCAGCTCAAACTGAATGCAGGATACATTCAACTTCAATAAGCCAAAATGTCATGTTATTGATTGTAGTCAAAACATTTTGGTCCTGTAAACTTGAAGCAGCTGTTTTTGTTTGAGAATGCTGGGACGAAATATATTCTAAATGTTGGAACCACCCATTTGTAATCCTGGCATCCAGTCATGGCTGAACAGATGCTCATTATGTCACTATGGTGAGAAATAGTGATATTTTCACAGCCCAGTGTTTGTCCAAATGAACACGATACAAACGTAGTCACGCAGCTAGTGTTATCTTTTTTAATCGGTTCTTGTTGGTTTTGACAAAATTGCAAAGTTCTTATAAAACTAACGTCACATTTACTTTTCCTTCCAGGATGAAGAAAGCCAAAAGGGCCAACTAAAAACCTCTGTGGAGATACTCCTGAGGGTTTTAAACATCACAGCTATGTAACGCGTGATATGAGATCATCTGGTATGTTGAACAGCACTTATCTTGGCTGCTACGCTGCTGCCTTTTGCATGGAATGAACCTACAACTCTTCACTGTGAACACCAAACCACCAGCCTTGTCGCAGTCTTCACCATTACCACTCTCACCACTTATAGAGATCCTAGACGTTATTAATGCAAAGTGAAATTATGTCTGTAAGTGTGTGTTTATACTAACTATAATGTATATACTTTTTTGTTAATGGGCATCAACAGTAAAGAGCTATTTTTGGAGATGTTCTCGTCCCTCTGGCCTCTCTGTCATCAAAAGGGAAAATCTAACTAGGGGTCAAAATGTTTAGGGGTGCTAGATGTTCTCAACAAAAAACAAGAGTTATCATCCCACTTACAACTAACAAAGTCCTGTCATGTGCTAAAACAGCAGAATGCAGATTTATTATATCTTATCCTAAACATAGGATTTGCTTATCATAATCGTCTCTGGTTTTAAATTGAACAGCGTTAAGAACAATGTCTAGTTTCTCTACTAAAAACGAGAAAAGCCGCAGACTTTGCCAAGTCGTATTTCTCAAGTTAATTGGCACCGTGGAATTTCAATGGGTGCCAGCTACCCCCTGACTGAATATAAGATGCATAAAAGATGCTAGTAAAAATGGCTATTACAATGTTTTGTGATGGAAATTAGGATGCCAGAAGAGCTCGAGTAAATCCTAAGCTGTTCTGTGGCTGTGATTATGCGACCCTGTGTTACCCAACATGCTTGTTTTGTTTTTTATTCTTAGAGAAAAGCTGAACATCTGGATCCCAAACCGTTTTTATTGAGCCACCAATAAATCTAAATTTACTGGAATCATCAAGCTGTGTCGCTTAACAAGAGACGTTAAGAACAAATGGTGACACTCGACAAGCACAATTAGCGGTCTTACCAAATTGTTGTCAAAAGGCTTGATTCTGATTGAAATAAACTCTTATGTCCATTTCAAGGAAAGGTGTACTGCAATTGAATAACAGTTACCACATCAGTATGTTATACTGAGAGCCACGGTCGAGAAAGTGTTATTACTGACAATAAATAGATGTACATAGATGTGACTACCTACAACTGTCATGCAGATAGCAACGCACTTTATATCTGATGTATTCATGTTTTCACCTAAATTTACTGTTACTCACTAAGTCTGATCATTAAATTCTGACTTTTGTCTTTTTTATGTTAATCATGCTGTTTCCATTCTGTTCTTTTGGATCATTGAATGTGTAGCTGCATTTAACTACTAAAGTCTGGGAGATGTATTCATCTATTCATTTGTCCATGTACAATTAATATTATACAAATGTTTTATTTTTGTACTCTTTTATGCATTTATATACTAAATCTAAACAATTAAATGAAGGAACTGTACTCTCACAATTGAGTCATGCAGCTAACGTTTTATTGTAGAACTTGTATGCAGTCGGTCAGTAAAAAAAGGAACTTTTTAAAATGTATCGTTGCTATTTTAATGTATGCTTTCCTATACATGTTATGAGCCTTTTGGTCATATATATGCACATTTAGATGCACACACACACACACACACACACACACACACACACACACACACACACACACACACACACACACACTCAAGTTAAGTAACTCTTTACATGTTTGTATACGGTGTAAAGCAAGCTTTTCCAGAGCCAACACACAGCTGCTGTAATCTTACAGTAATAGCGGGTCAGAGGGTAAATCTTGAGACTTTGATGTGTGAACATGTGTTTAGCTTTACTCACAAGGGCATATGAAAGGCAACAACAATGATCCTGCCTGTTATTTAACTATTAACTCAACAAGCCACCATTAGGAAAACATTAGCGCTAAAAGGGATGAACTTTCAACTTCCCTCTAAGAGTATTATGTGAGGCGGAGCACAGTAGTGTATGTGATGAGAACATCAGGGAGAGATAAAGGGCTTGGAGTGGCAGTGCACTAGCAATTTGTCTATGATTAGATTTGAAGTCCAGTTTAAGAGGGGTAAGAGCAGAGTCAGCAGCACTCTTGTGTGAGATAAAGCCATTGATTAAGCCTCTTATTTAGCTTTGGCGTGCCAATTTAGAGTGGAAATTAATCAGAAATAATCACTGTATAAACTGATATCACTGCAGGAATGTGCAGGTAACAACAAGATATTTCCTCCAGAGTAATGTGAAGATTAGGCAGCTTGTCTCTGGTGACATTTTATCAGACAGAGGACATGTCCTCATATATTAAAGTGTTACATTTTGTACTCTGAGTTAACCATTTTCAAAAAAAATGTTATGAGTATATTTCAATTAAACTTAAAATTGCTAACATGTCATTTGTCTTCTATCGTCAATATTTTATTACCTTCAATATCACTGATCTGTGTGGGATATATGGGACATATATGATATATCCTCTAATGAAAAGCAGTTGTTTGTAACAGTTCTTAATTCATTGCGCTCTTTGGATCACTGCCAGCACCCACCAGTTAAACCATGCAGTCAGTGTAACTGATGCCGTGGAGCCAGAGGTGTAGTAAAAGTACGATTTTATATGGACATTACATTCACCTGTAAATGGAAAATATGGGAATAAAATGCAAGAAATGAAAACATCACACTGCCTGTAAAATTAGCTCATTCATAGAAAATGTGTTGTGTCTCATTAACAAAACAGCTATTCTAAATATATAAAGAAGTTTCTATAACAAAGAACTGGTGGAATATAAATGAGGTGTGTTCAAGCACATCAAGTTCACTGAAATGTAACAACAACATGATTCAATTAATTATTGAGTGATCTTCTTCAGTTTCATGTTGGTACTTGAGGCTAGCTGGGCACCGAGCCTAAATAAACACACCACAGATTTGCTCCCCCCAACGTGTTTTACGTATTCATCACCAAACCTGAGAGACGAGCGCATAGATCCAAGCCACTGTGACTCACTGGCCCCTTGGAGAAAAAGAAAATCCCTGAAAGAGAAACTTTTCAAATCAAAAGTTCAGTTTAAAGTGAATTGAAATCTACGTTTTATATTGTTATGAAATATTCTGATGAATAAAACCAGAAGGCTGCTCAGCACCTTGGTATGAGATATACAGCCAACACTGCCGATTTACTCAAAGGCTGAGGAATGTATAAGACAGGAGAAGACATATGAAATTCATATTCAGCATTGCCTTCGAAACTCTGTTGGGGTTTGGAGTTCAACCGCAATGTCAGACGAAAAACTGACACCTTGACAGACAAATAGAGATTTGCCGTGCGAAATGCAAAGAATGACACAAAAATAAGGGACGAGTGGGGCGCATGTGCTCATTTAACTTATAGTACATGCTCCCTGCATCTTTAGCTGTAAGGGCTCCCAGATGTGCAGCCAATGAAACTCCACTTAGTGGTTATTCATCATGAAAAGCTGAGCATGAAAATATGGAATTTTAGTGTGCGTGTACATGTGTGCGTGAGAAGGTAACTGGGGTCATATAAAGCCACTTCAAGAAGGTCCCAATGGACAGTTCTCTGCCCGGTCACACCAGTTTTAATAAAAAAACTTACCTAAAGTTAACCTAGGGTCAGTTTGTGTGTGTGTGTGTGTGTGTGTGTGTGTGTGTGTGTGTGTGTGTGTGTGTACATGTCAACTCTACTCCAAGACCATTAACTTTTCTTTAGCTCAGTACCACCAGCCATGCTGGCAGCTGAACACAACAATTTAAAGGCCCTTAAAGTTTTTCACCACCCGCAATGTCACGGGATCATGAAAACTGCCCTCCGGAGCGTTTTAGGTGGTAAAAACGGAGAACTTCTTCGTCACAGTGGTTTGACCATGGAACAGTAAAATGCTGCGACAACAATAATCTCTTTGAGGGAAATGGAAACAAGTCAGTTACTGAGCCGCCATGATCTGAAGTGTGTGAATTGTACTGGCAGGATGAAAATGTGAGTGGACACATATCTGGTGTTCTTCAGTGCTTTCTCGTTCACCAAAGGTCTGATTATATTTGCTCCATCACAAAAACTAACTTTTTTCCTGTAGTAACTGCTACATGTATATGTGTTGTTCTGTTGAACTCTTTGACATGAACTTTCCGTTTCTGTAGCTTTTTGGAAGCCTATTGATGAGAGAGAGTGGACTAGTTTTGCATTCACATTTAATATCCCAAAGGAAAACTTAACATTTTCTGTTTCACTCCCTTAATAATTAGCTCAGAGAGGGTCAGCTACTGCGGGGCAGACACTGGGCTGTCATGTGGGATTGATATTTGGTTTTCCCGGTTGAAGGGTAACCTCAAATTCCTTGGCCCCCACTTTTAGACTCTGAAACATTGCAAAGCAGAGAAAGACAAGAAAATAATGCTGAAAAAAGATGGTGTGTGTGTGTGTGTGTGTGTGTGTGTGTGTGTGTGTGTGTGTGTGTGTGTGTGTGTGTGTGTGTGTGTGTGTGTGTGTGTGTGTGTGTGTTTGTGTGTGTGTGTGTCCTGCTCTCTCTCAACCACAGCTCCCTCCTTCTGTTGTTATTTACCCCCCCTGTCCCAGACCAGGCCACTGCCCTTGGGCATCGTGTGCACCAAAATCACACTCCCCAAGGGAGACATTAGCAGAGTTATAGCTGTTCTTGTATCACATGACCCGTAGCACATTTCCATGAGTGCAAGTCTCACTCCGAAAAATCCCAAGTAATGATTTGTAAATGACTTGTTGATTGTGCAAAGGGGGGACACTGTGTGTTGTTAATTGCTCTAACACTGCCAGTGACCCGCCTGATCATTAATCACAATTATGACAAAATTACTCAGCCGATTGTTTCAGAAGAGTTAGTCAATGCGACGGATGTTAAAAGTGACCAACATGCAATGTGTAATAACAGCGGCATGTGTGTGTCTGTTTGAGAAAGAATGGGAGGCTAATAGAGGGGCCCCTATGAGCGGTTAAAATAGCCCTCCTGCAGTCTCTCTACCTTTCATGTGCTAATATTGTGGAGGTTATGAGTCCTATCCCTATCCAATCCATCTTCACACAGATGTTCGCATGGACATGGGGGCCTTCCCTCCGCACAATAATACCAGCTATGATCCAAATTCTTTCAGTGTGATTCTGTTTCCAAACTCAGGAGACTATGGGATATTAGGTATGGATGAGACACAAAGGAGTCCCACACTCACGGGACAGTAGGAGGCCTCAGCATGCGGGGCCCAGAGAAGCTGAAACACCACCAACATTAAACCTCACCCACTTATCACACACTGTGTTCCTCTTTATCTCCATTCCTCTCAGGATTATCACCCGCGTCCTAATTGGTTGATCTACCCGGGTGCCTCCATCAATGCCGTCTTTAATGTTTTCCCATATGTAGCTCTGAGTGCCATGTGACACCCAAAGAAAGGGAAAAAATGAAGACCATTAAGGATGTGACTAACCATAAGAAGAAAGAAACAATTATGCCATTATCTGGAGATGAAACCGATATACTGTACTCGCCTCATCTGCAATACCACAGCGTTCTTTTTTTTACCATGAGGTCGATCACTATAGAGACCCTTCTGTTGCGCTGCAGTGTGACTCAGCACGCTGTCCAGATGCGACAGACAGGGAGGTCTGATGCCTAATACCATCAACCATCAATACCATTTTGATGTAACTGATACCCAACACATATTTGGGATTGTCTTTATTTCTTTAGTTGTGTTGCTTTTTAACCTGATTTCAAATTTGACAAAGATTATTTGATCTTTGTCAAATTATAGAGAATTTAATTATGGGAAAAAAAACATTTCCCCAACATAGAGCTATACGGATGGCACAGGCAAAGATTTTACTTACATAAAAAGTATGGAATTATAAAGAAAGCTCAGTATGTTCTCCAAAAGACATGACTCGGTGGTTGATATGTAAGTCTAGATTCTAAATAACGATTCGTTTTGGTGAGATTTTAGATGTAATTCTTCTGTTGTGGCTGTCATTAAAGTAAAGTGTGGTGAATCATTCCTATGAAAATGATTTTCTGAGAGAGAAGAAACACAGTGTTTGATGATGATCTGTAGAAAGAGGATAACATTTATTTTTGGACAATCTGTCAATCATCACAATATACCTCGGACAGAGCAACATATTCACAGAATGTATAAGTTTAGCATTTTCCCTTTTGTTCATATTTCGAGCCTTGCCAGTCTTTATCCAAAGACAAACACAAGAGATCCTCACCCCCTCCAGCTGAAGGACCAGAAGTGCACCATCCAAACTTCACATGTTCTCACACAGTCCCAACCCCAGCTTCTCTCTGGTGTTTCACAACCTTGCGCCTTTTGCCCAGATCGTCCAATTCACACCAAGGAAGTGAAGAGTTGTAAAGCTGAAGCCATGAGCACAGATGAATATTAAAGCCCATCCACCTTGCAATCTGCCCGGTGCATTTGTTTCCATCCATCTGGCTCACCTAACGAGACTTTCCTGGAATCACATTTATTGTTGTAGGAGAACGCAACCTTGCAGACAAACCAGTTGTCTGTAGCAGTTTACATAAAACACATCAAAGAAACTACAACAAAGGCTTTTTAATACTCACACTGAAAGGAATTCTCTATCAATCTGGTATGAATTGTACGATACATAAAGAAGATCTTGTAAGTCGGCTGTTTATTGCTGGCACCGGTACAGAGGAGCAGTGTTTGGCTACTGCCTGTTAATAACGGCAACTATTTTAAAGAATTAAAGAATTACAAATTCAATTTAGTTCACTCACAAACATAAATAAATGCAGCATGTGTATAGCAGCGGCTACTTTTCAGTCCAGGTTGTACAGTTCATGAAAACTGTGTTCAAGTTGAGTTAGGAGTCTGAGCGATGAGCGTAAGTATTGCAACACTGCTGTGCAGGCCAGCTAAAAAAAGTTGGACGCATCAGAGACAAATCTGACATGGCTCTTGTCTTAAAGAGGCTACAGAGGAGTGTTTTTCTTCTATTGACCTCTTCATGGAAGCAGTTTCTCACTACAGGACTAATCTTAAATGTAGAGCATAACACTGCCTCCTCTATCTATTTCCCCATCTATCAGCTCTGTGTACATTGGCACAGAGACCAAACAAAACCATACATCCAATGATTTAAAAAAGGAAAGGGAAAGAAACAAGCTGAAAGATCATTCAAAACCGATTTAAAAAAGAAACTGTGACATCGAACAGCTGGAGCAGTCTTAACAAGCTGCAGAAACACAGTTGAACTCCACGCTGGAACATTAATAATGAGTTATAACTATGATGATATAACCAGGACTATGTAAATGCATATAACACCAATGTGTTTACACTTCATCTGTTTCAACCTTAAACTTAAGACTTATACCTTCGTCACGAAAATTATATTTTAGTTTTTTTTAAATCTGTTTTTACTACTTCCCCGATTTTCATGAAACTTGGTGGAAGACTGTGGCCAAGGAAGAACCCACTCACATTTGCAGCATATCCAAATCACGAGGCAGGTACACACTACTTTTCACTTACGGAAACAGCATTGGTGGAGGACTGGGTTCTCCGAGAGCCCTTCTAGTTACTTATGTTTGATTCTCTTACTTACACATGGTTTGAATTAATGTCAGTGCTCTAAATACCCAGCTTTATTCAGCATGAAATGTGTTGGAAAAACTGAAACAACTGTTTAGATGGTTTAAGTTAGGTATACCAAGAGATTTTTCTCACTTATTTCTAGCGGTATTCTTTTGGTTTTCTGTCTCAAGGTTTTGCGATAGCTGTCTGCCTCTGTTCCAGTACAATGGAAGTGAATGGAATTTATTTTGTGTTGATTACAGCATTGAAATTTTTTTTTAACGTACTCTGGATAATCACACAATGGGAAAAGTTTTCATCGGAAGGACTTTCTGCAGAGGAAATAAGTCCCATGAAAACTATTATTGTTTTAAAATAAAATAATAACAGTGGATTTTTAGAACAATAACAAAATGCACAAAACATAAAAGAATATGGTTTAATGTGACACAAAACCCACCATGATCCCTCTTTTTCCCAAGCTGGAAATGTGAACTTAAGCTGGCAAAGCATCCAACATGTGAATCCCCTTTTCTCTGGCTGTAACTGAAGATGTCTCTCCACCTGCAACATGAGGTCGAACTATGTGATGCTGTTTCTTGTCAAACTCAAACTGTCACATGCATTTTAAATCCTCTCTTTACTTTATTTCTCCTTTCAAACCACATCTAGAGAAGCCACAGTGTTGAGTATACTTTTCAAGTGATGAGAGCCTTTAGTATTGGCTTGCTAGCAAGAAAAGGACAGTAAAGTAAAAGCAGAGTACTAGTGTTGGGTCCCGAGCTCTAGAAAGCCGATGATCCTCTGGAGAAACATTGAATTACGATGTAGCTGATCATGTAGCACAGAACATTCATTTCGTCAGATGACATCTCGACCATAAAAAAATATTTGGACGTCAGCTGTCTGTCCCACTCCTTAACAAATGTTATGTTTTGCAAACTGAAAAGAGGACCAAGAAGAAGAGATTTAGCCATTTTCATATTGTTCACTGTAGACAAATGTATCTACAAAAACAACCTTGAAACACTGATCATTGTTTACATGAAAACAGTGTTTTTCTGTATGTTGAATTAGCTTAGCATAGCATAAAGACTTGAGACAAGGGGACACAGATAGCCTGTCTCAGTCCAAAGATAACAAAAGTTTGCTAATCAACACATTGTATCTAATTTCTTTAATCTGTATAAAAGCTGAGGTGCAAAAACAGTTATTCATCATTTTACCAGTTGCTAGGTAACCAGTGAAGACTCCAGGAAGCGACTGGTCCTGGCCAATAAGTCTGGCACATAACCCCTGGTTCAGCGGCTTATTGTCATTTTTACACATAAACAACAACACTAGTAAGCTTTAGATGTGCTGGTAGGCAGATTCTCTTAGGACAGAGCCAAACTAGCGGTAACGCTGGACTTAGCTTAAAATATTTTGCGAAAGACAGAACATTTCTAGTTGAGCTAAATCTGCAACTCACTGCCAGCTTCTCAAGGCCACTAATAGAGTTGACACCCTCCTTCCCTGACATACACATATATACCCACATGCATGCTAACAGGGCCCCTCCCACCTTCAGTGGGTCTGCAATTTTCACAGTTGTGGACAAATCTCTTTGTTTTCTGTAGGAGTTTCATTGAGCCTTGTGAAAAGCATTGCTTTGACAAACATCTCTGCACCCCCTTTTGATGGTTAGCTCAATGCACAATTGCTCATTGGAGGCACCGACCCACTGCAGGGTTTTTATTACTTGCATCCAACCATCAAGAGTTAATAAGAAAATGACTGTTGCCAACATGTCATGAATGACATTTCAAACACAATAACACTGGCACAGAAGTGAAAGCTGCGGTTAATATTTATCTAAACAAAACTTAAAACAAAAGAACCAAAACTGACCAAAAGGTTTTTTTGTGTGTATGAGAAAATAAACTGACAGATTTTCTTCCATATCTTTGTCGCCATCCACGTCCTGTGATGTTAGAGGGCATAACTGTTCAGGAAATACTTTGCTGACAGTGTTGAACAGGGCAGCGCACTACACGATTCACATGCTTCTCCTTCATAGAGAAATCACTTCCAACCTTTTTTCAAGGATATAAAAGAAGATTGAATTCTCGGGCTTAAAGGCTCCTTTAAAGTTAATGCTAGAAGACATTGAAAAGATGTCAGTGACAGTAATGAAAACAGGGTAATTATTTAAAGATGTAGAACAGAAAGATGAAATGTGGAGTAGGCGGAGAGCAAGGAGAGAGCATCTGTCCTTCTTTCCAGCAAAATTGACAGACAGAATTAGACTTTGAAGGTGAGAGACTGTGTGCATGTGTGTGTGTGTGCGTGTGTGTGTGTGTGTGTGTGTGTGTGTGTGTGTGTGTGTGTGTGTGTGTGTGTGTGTGTGTGAGAGAGAGAGAAATGAGGGGCTGCATTGTGTGTAATTTCCTCTGGGGTGAAGGAGCATCTCACACCTTCTCAGTGTTAATGTCACTCCAGAGATTGAAGCAGTTATTGCAGTCCCATTCAGTAATTACAGAAAAATGCTTAAGGTTACTTCCATGTTATCCTGCCCGTCCAGCCCCTGGGATGGACCTGAAAATTGCTCTCAGTGCTATTTCTTACGAACTCATTACTTTGGCTCTCAGTGTACATACTGAAGTGCTTATGAAAATGAAACCGATTCCAATTGGTGTTGCACAAACAGCGGACAGGAAACTGTAAACAGTAGAAATCCATAACAGTTTACCTAAACTTTGATAGCTCATTAGGGACATATTCTTTATTGCACCATCTTTTCAGTTCAGAATAAAAAAAAAGTTATTTCAATACACTCATGTGAAAGCCAATACAATTCCTAGACTGTTATGGATATCTTTCCCAGCACTTTGTGTCCAGTAGAGCATGGCATTTCCCAAATATAGTCATCAGAGTTCCCAGGCTGGTGCATTTTAGAAGCGCTTGATGCTGATGCAGTGATAAAAATGCAGAATAATAAGCACGTTCAGGCTTATACCAAATGATAAGAGTTTACAGTCATGCCAGCGGCTCATTGAGGCTGCAGGCACAGTGATGCTTTGAGCTGAATGCTAACGTCAGCATGCTAATATCCCGATGTTTAGCAGGTATAGTGTTTATCATGTTCACCTAGTGATAGCATGCTAACATTTGCTAATTTGCACTAAACACAAAGTAAGCAGCTAAGGCTGATGGGAATGTTTTTTGTTTTGCAAGTATTTAATCATAAACCAAGGTGTTGGACGAATGGAAATGTTGATCAGATGATGGCACAAGATCAGGGGATCACCAACGTGTACACAATTTGATTGAAATCCATTCAACTGTTAGAGGATCACAAAAGTCATTAATTGGATTCATTCTCTGGGCACCATGAACATGTCTGAATCCAATTTCTTGGCAATCAATCCAATATTTAGATATTTCAGCCTGGACCAAAGAGGTGGACCAACAGACAAACATTGTCATCTTGTCATCTAACATGGCTAAAAATAAGATACAGCCATCTCATGTCCTTCTTTTTGTGTACATATAAGATTTCTATCAAACAAAATGAACATGTATGCATAAGCAAATGAAATGAGGATTGTATGTGTGACTGAAGATACTTTCATCACAGAACACTACTGTAAGGTTAGAATAAATATTTACAGAAACAAAAATGGCGTAATTGGCTTTCTGGCACATTTGAACAGTGCTCCTCAGAGTTCCAGCTTATCTCTGTTTGGTCTTCTGCTCAAAATGATTAGATTGCAAACATTTTTTGTCTGACCTCCATCTTTAACAACAACAAATGTAGTTGCTAAATTACAATACACGGAGAATGTAGCTACGTGTCAGAGAAAATACAGTGTGTTATCATGTTATAGGCTGAGGAGGAGGAAAGTTGGTGTTTTATAAAAATATGACAATGTTTCTGGAAATTGAGGATTGTGTTTTGGGATGAAACTTTGACAGACTTCTCTGTCCTTGTTTCATTTTGTGCTGGAAATACCCAGCACCCACCCACTCACAGAGCAGTGGGCCAGTAGCTTCTCGCTCAGACAACCACAGACCCTGAGATCTGGAAACGTTTCACTGTTTGGTCTTGCATTGATGCTTTACAATGATGCACCAGCTGCTACTCAGACCTGCCACCACAGGCAGTGAGGATTAAAGCACACTGGAGAAAAGGAACAGATTTTAAAAAGAAGTAGAGGTCTAACTTGGAAGAAGCCACAGTGAAAGATTGCGCCACAGAGACTGACCTCCAAGGGATGGGAACCTGTTTAGATTTCTCATGTTCTGGGAAAATGTTTATACCTCCTCCAAGAAGGTTGTGCTTTTGTTTTACATAATCAGTTTGTCTGTCTGGATGGATCAAAGGATATCTCATAAACCTACAAACAGATTTACATTGTGTTTTGTCAACTTAATATTGTTGGTCTGATGACAAAACATATTATTTTGTCATCAGAACTGAATATTAGCGGAACATCAACTTTGTTGATGATCTAGATCTTATATCTTATATAATTGCAATTATTAGTCATGAAAATGAAACAAATAGAGATACTGTAGATACTAATATTAGATGACCAAAGTTTCACACACTGAAGAAGTCTGTGAGACGGGTTTGAAATCTCAAAAAAGCTAATAAGTGGACTTTTTTCATTACTCCAAATCACTACCTATATAAAGACATGAAGTCAAATTTACTGACATTAGTGACATCTTTAGGCATAAAAGTATTTGAGCTCAATGGCTAGCATTGAATTTAATTGTCTTCATGTGAAACAAGACAATTTACCATATTGTGAATGCATACAACAAACAGGTGTTGATTTCATTACAAAAACTATGACTAAAAATATATGTTACCTTTTTTCTTGAATAAACACTAAAAGATTAAAACGAAAGATGGAAAATGGACAAATGAAGTAATACAACGTCTAATCCAATTACCTGCATGCATCAGTGGAATTACATTTTGTAGCTACTGGTTGGTCAAACAGATCCTCCACCATTATATTTCATATCTGCTAGTAACGTTAGCTAACATGGCTGGTTTTTGTAGCAAAGAAGCCAGCATTTATATATTCTAACATTAACATAACGTTAAAGGCTGTGGATGTGAATGTAATGTTATTAATACTTTCAGTTGGCTGTCTATTGTGTTTGTAGGATTTCGGTGCAGGATTAGTGTAATGTTAGGTATCCATCTCAATCTAAGGAATATAACCAAATTAATTGTCATCTGATGTTTTAGCTGCTCGTCTCTAAAACAGTCAGACTCAAACTAAATGAAAATCAGGTGCCAAACTCGACATAGACAGATTTCTGAAAAACGTATATATTATTGCTCTGGAAATGACCTGCACAACTTCAAAGTGCAACATGCTGTCGCCTATTATAGCCTCATTACAAAGCCACATGTCCATATGTGTAGTATTGTGCTAACTCCTTATGTAATCTGTGATATTTGCAGGTATGATAACAGGATTCACCGTTCCTCCAGAAGTATGAGCTCTCTGGGGAAGCACGGATTCTGTTAAAACAGATATTGAGTTTGTTATTTTATCTCAGGGGGGGAGAGAGGATCTGTTTTCAGATGTAACCGCGGGGTTGGTGGGGATGTTTATTTGTCTTTCTCAATGACAGAGGCTGTTATCAGTCATTAAAGGTGAAGTCTGAAGGAATCAGCCTTCCGCTATTGATCATAATCCAAGAGAACCTTCAGTTGGTGGTTAGTTCACCGTCCATCATTCTCCTTCAAAAGGAAATCCTGAAACACAAAAATGCTCCATTTATAAAGAAAAACATAGCTCAGGCAAGCATAGTGACCGACCGATTCTGGGATGCATTGAACATAGTTTTTTTGGCTGTTTTAAAGAATGTAGCTGTGGTCTGGGACTAAATCATATTGGCAGTGTCCTACCACATCTGTTTTTTAGAAGGTTTAAACTCGATAATTTACAGAATCAATATACAGTATATTGTGGGTCATGGGGTGTTAATAAAATCCATCACAAAAAAGAATATATCAAGGAAAGTGTTCATGTATCATAATACATTGCAACCTTATCAGCATTATGCCTGAGGAGGCTTGTTAAAAATGCACACAAACACCACTTGAGCCTTGAGGCTGATACAAACTGTCTGCATTAGTGAGGATGTTTAGATAGTTTATTCTCAGGACCGCGAAACCCTCCTAACCTATAACCTCGGAGAGGGAATCTGAAACATGGCCACTCATTTGAACTACAAAGATAGACTTTATACATTTGAAGAGAAAAGAAGAGATGAAGGTGCGCTGCAGAGGGGTAGAGGCAGCAGCAACCTGAGGGAGAGGGCAGTAGAGAGGAAGAGAGAGCAGGACAGGAAGGCAGAGTGCGGACTTCACTAAGTGTTTGGATAATAAAGAAGGGCTTAAGAGGGTTTAAAAGCTGTTGGTGGATAACAGCAGGACAAATGAGAGGGTCTTTCTAACAGCAGCACTTGACTGACCCCAGCTGAGTCAACAACATTGCCTCGGGAAATCTGAATACCTGGAGGGGAGGGGAGCAAGAGGAGGTTGTTGCTTCTCCACAAGTGTGAACATTCCTTCTCATCACAGATAACGTTGATCCTTTTGGTGTTTTATGTCCTATTATTGACTTGTAGTGCATCAGAGAGAGGTATTAATGGAAAGAAAATGTCCCTGTGTTCATATATTATCCTTATCTTTATTGAGTATACATACATGTGAATGTTGATATAACAGTCAGTGATATGTCAGGAATGCTTTTACTTGAGAAATCACGTTGTAGTTTTTGTATCCACAATTGAAACTGGCACATTACCAGATTGTTGAAACTTTTTAAATGGTGCTGATATTCTCCTTAAACCCATGCACCGCAAAAATATGTTACTACATTATAACGAGTTCATTTCAGAGCTTTAGAGGTGATGGTAGTCTGGTTTTAGCATTTAGTGGTTTCCCCCTGTTTCAAGTCTTTGTGCTAAGCTAAGCCAACTGCCTTATATTTATTGTGATAAAGATTGTCAGAGTGGTATCTTCTCATCTAACACTGACAGAAAGCACATAAGCAAATGTAAAGTTGAACTATTCATTTCAAAGTTGTAATTAAAACTTATTTTTACTGAAGAAAGTTGTAGGATAAAAGGCTTATCCCACACATTTCTTCTCAGACCTAATTGCAGTCCAGCCCAATTGGCAACTGTTCAATTTATTTGACATGACATTGAACCAGCATGAAGCTTTTTTTCTTCATAGCATGTTCTTGGGTGTGGTTTTTCAATAGGCATGAAGCAGTGGCAGTGCTTTCCTTGAGAGAGGGAGGTGATGTTGGAGGATATCATGAACAATGAGCCAGCACTCATTAGCAAGCAATAAGAACATGTCTGCACCAATATTCAAACTGCTTTTTGTTATTAACTGACAAACACAATGTGAAGGATGTATCAGATCACACTGGACAAGAACACAAAGTAAAAGAAACATCTGTGTTTCATTTCTCTGGGAGCCAAAAAGTAGTCCGCTTTACTAAAAATGTCTTGCATTCAAACAACAGATGTTAGTTCTGGTAAATCAGCTGCTTTTTACTGGTAACTGTCAATCAAACACATTTCTATGTGAAGCAAAGCATTAGAGCTGATGAGCAGGTGAGACCTCACACAGTTACGTTGATGCAGTACAACTCAAAATAGATTAAGTTGTAATAATAAATAGAGATTTATTTTTTTGGAAAGTGGACTGTTTAACCACGGACTTTCTGTTAACCTTTTATTTATTTATTAATTTCTGTGTGGTTAATCAAAGCCACTTAACTGAGCAACAAATAGAAACATGCTTGAATCATTTCTCATTTCTCAGCGCCGCTGACTCTTGCTGTGTGAGTCCAGACATTTAAAATCTTTTACCAAAAAGGACAAGATATGTTGAAAACAGCCAGGAACCATTATTATACCATAGATTATTATTTTCCATTTTCCATATCCATTCTCAAGTTAGACTAAGGATCGCTGTGTTTCGGTTTCTAGTGTGAATAATAGCTTTATAATTGGCATCAATTCATTTGGATAAAACCCAATCTTAAGGATGGTTACTGCCAATAGCCAAACGTCTTTTTTTAGGATGAACTTATGTTTAAACCCTAAAACTATTTTGGTTCTTGGCTTGATGTGCTGGTTCCTTTCTATGGTGGTCTCTGCGTTCTTATTCACAATCACCTGACTGTACCGTGATGCCAAAGGAACATTAGGATGACATTAGACCATTTATTTGTTATGAAATAAGATGACTTTGCTAAATGAAAATGCCTAGAACATTTCCTCTTCTCAATGTCAGCCTTACTGTTGCATTTTTTCCAATTCACATTAACACCACAGCTGCTAAGTTCAGTAGGTCTATACAGCACATCCATGTGGGCCATCCAGATATCTGCTACAACAGAAATATGAAAAACAATGTAGCAATGACAAAGTATGTGTTAAATTAAATATCAAAATGCATTCAATAGAAAGCCAAAACTATCTCACAATATATGGAAACATCTTAAAGTCATTAGTTCATTATCTGAAGAAAGTAATATGGATGAAAGTGCAACCAAGATCTGGTCAATTTCTTCCAAAAATCCCTTTGTTTACAGTGTATGAACAAAGTGTGTTGCATTCTTCCATCGGTTCCAAATTTCCTGTTTTTCCTTTCACTATATATCGCTGTCCTCAGCTAGGAGTTCCCCTGCATGTCCACTCTGAACAGACCCCAGGTCATCACAAACATGTGGCAAGATAGCGAGACCTCCATTAACCAGGATCATTGCTCCCCTCAGGATATTACACAGCGAGGCAAAACTCGTTCTGTGGACAATAAAAAATGTCCTGACACAGGAAACACAATAGCCTGTGATGAGAAGTGACAATAAAAATGGCATGACCTTAAGCACTCAGTACTAAACTTAGACTGCAGGCAAATAGTGGATGGGTGCTGGAGTCGTGAAGTCTGACATGAGAAAGTTCAGTGCTCTCAAACAATGAGACTAAGATAACTAAGATGACAGAAAACAACTAAAAATATTCATTAATCTCTACAGAGACAAAATAATAATGATTCCACAACAATAAACAAGCAGGCCTGGGATTCTTCTTATGATGAACGATGAAACAGCTTTCATGCAACCGTGAGGCTCTAGACAACAGTGCAATGTAATCAATTAAAGATTGACATTTTGGGGTAAACACACTTAGTTGTGTGTGTAGCCTAGCTTAGGTTCAACCGGCTGTGGTACAATACTCTACATAACTTCCAATAAAGCAACATATTGCCAATTTTATATTTGTGTATGTGTTCAAATGTAACATGTTAATTAGTACGTTTTAGAGGGGTTGGTGGGTGTTTTTGAACTCTGGATAGAGCCAGGCTAGCAGTTTCCCATTGAAACAACATCGAGGCGGTATGAACAGTGATGTGTTCACTTACTGATCTACACACTGAAGGGCATTTGAGCAGTGATGTGATTGCTTACCTTAGAAGAAAGTGAACAAACTACGTAATCTGAACTGAACCAAACACTTTGAATAAGCAAAGTGATTTCCATCAATACTGCTCGCATTTTCTGAGGTGAGTCTGCTGTCCACTTCTGCAATTACAGTAACAATCCCTGATACAGGAAGCCATCAGAGCTGAGTGAGGAGAGTCAGGAAGGAAGGACAGCTGTTGGTAAAGAGAGGAAGGAGACATGGTTGCAGCAGGGAACTGTATTTTCCATGGTTGGATCAATTGTTTGAATTAAAGTGTGAACTGACGGTGCAGAGGATGTGGTGGAAGAGAGAGGATGCATAAAGACACAATAAGATGGAGAAGAACAGCAGCTTTCTATATTTGTTCATTCCCTTTCTCTCTTCCTGGTCTAAAAGCTCCCTGCTGACCTGTAAAACACCGAATAGTATTTATTTCTCCTTTGCTGATACTTTGGCGCAGAGATGATATCAGATTGGGTTGCATAGAAGCTAATAGACTCTTGGCTCTCAGGCATGGCACTTTATCTATTCCAGAGTTGGCCTTTCACTTTCCCAGAAATACTCCTCATTTATCTAGATATGTCTTTGGTGTATATACATAAATCTGTTGTGATAGAGTCCTGTGCTCTCCTGGCAAGAGGTAGACATTTCTGCACTATATGTTCACATGATGGTCACAACCTCAGTTCTTCTCAGACTTGACACAGTATGTGTGCTTACTCATTTACAATTCAATTCAATGTGCTGTTTATACATTGATGAGACACAAAACATTTGTAATCAGAGCCTGGTGGGCTCATTTTCCAAGTCTCTGTTGAACATCTAGAAAGCAGAAAATGCAGCCAGAAAAAGGACTTTATAAGAAAGTGAGAGAGAATAATCATTAACAACCCAGGTTGAGCTGGGATTAGATGTTCTAGTAAAAAGGATTTGGTGTAGCACTTCATATATTCTGCTAATGCACTGGGTTGTTTTACAGGATTGGTCATTGCCTCCCACACAGGATATCTTTGTGCAGCTGGAAACACTTCTGATTTTGTGATTGTGGATGGTTCTCAGAAGACGTCAGCATGTTTGATTTGAGCCACTAAAAAAAATCAAATAATCTTATTCAGGCATTTTGTTTCCCTGGACAGGTTTTTCTCGTCAGATCGTTCCAACAGCAGATTGAAGATGGGTTATTGATGTATAATAAGAGATTTAACTGAAAGGATATGAAAATATATATTTTTTAAACTCCAAATAAATCTGCATTTGTCTACACCAACACTACAAAAACTACAGGCAGCATGCTGCAAGTGTGAAGAGCTTTTCTGTCCTGTGGGGACAGCCAGGAAGCCGGTTAGGCCTTCCTGTTATCGTACAAAGTGCAGTTACAGCTCCATAGCCTGCGGCTCTGTTTGCTCCTGGCTGCACGGCGTGCGGAGTGCTTCTAATCATGCTGAGAGAGAACAGGGGCCAAGTTGGTGGGGATAAAGGGTAATTATGGCAGAAGGGCAGGAGCATAGGACTGAGCGGCTAACAAAGCTTTTGACAAATTTATGACTCCTAGAGCAGATGGGGGTCGCAGCTCCTCAGCCATGAGGGGCGCCCTGCCAGGGCTCAACACCCTGTGATCCTACCCTGGAGTAAATCAACTGCTCAAAACTGTGACAAACTGAGAACTGCCCGAGCAGCCTATCGTCCCCACAGTACACAGTAGGCCTGGTGTAGATCAGCTGGGTGTCATACAGAGGGAGAAGCAGACGGAGGGAGTGATGGACAAAGGGTTCCCTTGAGGCCGAGGTCCCGAGAGACATGAAGCTCTCTGGCTCTTATCAATGTGTGGGTTTAGTTGAGCAACTAAACTGCACGCCCACAGACTATCTTACAACTGGACAATATAATTAAAATACCAGTTTCTATGAGACTGAAAAGATTATGACACGTCGGTCAGCATGTCTTTCTGTCACATTGTATGGTTTGTGGTTTGATCCCCGGCTCCTCCGGTCCACATGTGCAGAACAAGAACATGCCACTTTGTGTAGCTGTTGAGCATGTTTTAAACCAACAGCAATGATCAATTACATTTTGAATTGAACTCTATGAATGTTCCCTAACTATGATAAAAAAAGACAAATGGTTTGGCAGTGAGATTCTCAAAATGCATTAGCTGTGAAATAGAAAATTCCCATGAAACAGCCAAGAACGATTTCTGTCACTTGCTTGAAAACCATCATTAAACACTCCAGGGATTCAACCTACTGTACATCATGTAACTGTAGAGTTGCCAAGAAGTGTTGATTTGTGTCCTGTTCCCAGGACATCCAGAGTTTCAATATGCTGACAGGAAGAGAGAGTTTTGAGCTTGGAGCTTGACCTAACCTCTGTCAGCCAGCTTTGTCCCACTCACTGATCCTCTTGAACTTGACCCTCTTATCTAAACTATGATTCAGCGTTGCTAAAGAATAAATCATAGTTTAGTCATCCTTTTCCCTGAAATAAGCTTAGACATACCAGATTTTAAATAACAAGTTTATCTCCCTGCATTATTGTCTTTCCCCTTATGAACTTTAGTAGGATTCCTTCAGTAATGTTCAGCACATCATCACCACTGATTCCAGTTGTTGTGCTCTATCACTTGATTTTACTGCTAATCTGTTATTATGCCCATGAAGCTAATTGCGCCGTCGGCGAAAACCATTGTGTGCGGAGGTTTCCGGGTTAAAGTGTGTTTAGTGCACATCTCAAATGATGGTACACATGTTTCTGATTAGACGGAGAGAACAAACACATAACAAACAATAGAGCTGTTCAAATGTTCTCTATGGATGTAACCCATGTGGGCAAAAAAGCATCAAACCTATCTTGCACCGCAGGGTAGCGGCACTGAGTAATGTGAAGAATCTGACTCTGACTGAGTGTTGAAAGGCACGGAAAATAACAGCTTACAGCTAAACAAGTCAGAGAAACTCAGCATTATTGTATTTGACATTTGGAAACATTTTAGCTGCGGCGGTGAATGAGAGAATATTATAGGTCCAAACTCGGCTGAAGGAAGCTGTCAGTATTCGTTTACCTTGAGTCTTGATTTCCATGTGGTTTAAGAAGGATCTCCTCACACACTTTAACAATTTATTGTGAGAATAAAGATATCAAACAGTGTAATGACAGAAAGAGGCCTGGAGAGACGAGTAAGAGAGGATGATGGTAACTTCACTGTGTTTGCAAACGTCAGAGGGGAGCATAGAACAGGTGGTCATACATCACTATGAGTGGCATAACACACACACACACACACACACACACACACACACACACACACACACACACACACACATACACACACACACACACACACACACACACACACACACACACACACACACACACACACACACATACACAATTGGAAATTGAAAGAATAATTGACAGGATGTTTTCGTGTTGTAGGAAGTTAACATTTAACTGTGTCTTTTCATTTTCTCTCCCGTAGAACCTACCTATCTGCTCCCTTTCTTTAACACTTCCCAGATTATCTGCTGTTTTAACAGAGGGCACCTACGCAGAGCGCATCTATTAAACAGCTTGGGAACCGGGTGTGTGTGCGCTTTATCAATTTGTGAACCAACACTGGAAAACAGGCCCCATAAAAAGCCAGCATTTAGGATGTAAAGTCACCAATCTAGCCAGTTCTACATCTGTTGCACTGTGTTGTCTCTGCTTGTGTCAGTTTTTGTTTCAGGCCATGCTCTGTGTCAGGGCACTGCTGCCACTGTACATCACCAAAACAGTCCTGACTCCCATTGTTGTGGTCTACAGCTATCACTGGCTGGAGTACTCAAAGCCACATCTATGAAAAGGCTATATTTATCACTGGAAAGCAATGCATTCCCTTAGTTCACTGAAACACACACACACACACACACACACACACACACACACACACACACACACACACACACACACACACACACAAACACACGTAAACATGCATGTGCACATACAGTAAACTGAATCCACATTGCGGTTCTGGCGGATGTGTGTGACGTGTCACTGGAGCACACAGGCCTCGTCCTGATTCTGTCTGGTGTGGTTAGTTCGAGCTGTGTTTGAGGTCTGGTAAATACACAATTCTGTGTGAACTCCCAGTAATGTTCCGACACAACTTGACCTAGAGGAGTAGACATACCTGTATGTGAAAACATGTTGGGTTGGTTCCCGGTCAGAACCAACTTGCATGCAGGTGTTTTCTGTGCACTCCAGGAATCGCTTTAAAACCTTTTATAGGAGGATAAAGATTAAAAAACATTTGGGACTGTCCACCTCTGAAGCTGGTTTCCGTCAAGATGTTTATAAGAGCACAGTAGTGCACGGTTGCTGTGTGGTTAAGTGCACACAAACGTACATAAACACACACCTGCTGCTGAGTGAAATCACAAACAGATGCATTTGGCATCTACTGTAACATGGCAGAGGTCTGATGCACCCGGATGAGAACTCAGCTCACCCCTGTAATTACTATCAGACACACACACACACACACACACACACACACACACACACACACACACACACACACACACACACACACACACGTTAACTGGGACAGAGGAGCACATGGGAGACATTAGCACTGTCATTATGGCCACACTCATGTAAAGTACAATATGGCTTGAATATACATTAATATAGACTTCATGATGCTTTTCTCATGTTGATTTATTAACCATCCTGTGGCTTAAGTAAACATCATGGTTCTTGTCTCCTCCCAGTTAAACCCTGAGGCTTCCACTCAACACAAAATAAAAACCAAGTGTTCCACTTGCACAAACTGTAGACTTCACCTGCAGAAATGCAATTATTTAACAATGCGTGCATACGTGTGTGTGAACTGTAACATATGAAAGTGTGCTACAGTATCTTTCGCTCTCTGCATGTTTTCATATCCACAATTATATATATGTATACTATATTCTACAAATGCATGCATTCACACATCACATTTTTTATCTCATTATATCCTCGGGAAAAAACACATGTTTGCATGTGTAAATCGCTTCCTTCTGAAGAAAAAACCGGCCCAGTAAACCTCCTTTCTCACAAAATTCTCTGTAAGATGATTTCATCCTCCAGACACTAGTCATGATCCAGGCATCTGACGAAGGCCATACAGACTAAAACACCCTTTTTCGGAGCGGGGAGATAACAGATGAAACACAATTTCTCACTCCATCACCCCACAGAGGAGATAGAGTATGTAGCACCTGTGGCAGTGTGCTACAGCGTCTTATGTTACCTACTAAACCCTTTATGCACATAAACACTCATGTTGTGGAACCATACCTCTACAGAGAGACTCTGAAAAGCAGGCCCACCATGCTTTGCAAATACAAACACATAATGTTCTCTCTTTAAATTGTGCTTCACTTGTTATTTTACTGTCTGGATGCTAAGCAGCACAGAGCAGCAGTGTTAACATCACACCACCACACCCTCTGGGATTTGCACTCTACCCTCCTACACCCTATAAATCTACTTACCCCTTGCATACAAAGAAGCAGGATTCGTCACACACATGAACGCATGCACAAACATTAAGTTCAGATGGACAGCTTTTCCACCCACTAAATCCTGTGAGCTTGGTTTGATCTATCAACTAACTTTCCTTAAATTATGATGTGCCGAAAACACAGCCATATACGTATGTATTATCTCCTCCTCCTCTGTGATAAAAGATGTCAAGCATTGCTTGAATAAACAAAAGATGGAGGGTGAAGACAGACAGGAGGTTTACATTCCTCTCTGCAGCTCAACCTTACAGTCACAACATTATGTGAATGTATCAGTGTATTTCCCACCATAGGTGATTAATCAACAGCTTGATAGTTTATTTGACTTATTCTGACTCCTATCTGTGGGCCTTTATATCAACTAGCTAGACGAAAACCAACAAAGAAAACATTGTGTCTGATGGCTACCTGTTCAGAGCTCTGCACAATGCAGGTTTTCTACTAATTAAACTACAAGTAAAGGCCTCATTTTTTACTGTGACACACTTTCCTTTTAGTTCAGTACTTTTTAAATTCAAATCCCCTCCAGTGTCTCTGGAGAGGTTCCACTGAAGGTGACCCACATTGACTAGTTAAGCAAATAAAATGGACCAGTGTCTCCATCTTCCTGCACTTTCTGAGCCAAGGGTGACAGCAATATCTATCCTTATATAGATATGTCTGTTTACACAAATAACACTGTTTGGGAATATTGCTGGCCTTTGCTCAGGCACGGCAGAGAAGATATTTTAATTAAGTCCTTTGTATATTGTTGCAAGATACTGGAAACAAACTTCCTCTGAGATGCAATAACTTGGCACTGCTCACGTTTGTGGCATCCATGAAGTGAAGGATTTCCAAATGTTTGAAAGAAACTCCATTTAAAAAGAATTGATGCTTTGCAGAGGAATAGACGCTTTTAGGTTTGAAGTGACTTATAAGTACTGGCTGATTGCGACTCAAAAAAACCTCTCTTGCTCCCTATTCAAGACATATGCTACATCTGACTGCTTCTAAAGCTTATTATGCAAAACACAAACACAATGGGTTACATGTCAAAATGTGGTGCAGAACATTTTCAATGGTCTCGGGGTGGTTCAGTGATTCTTTAAAATCAGTGGTTTCGTGGCGCCATCTAGAGGGCTACCGCCCTGTGCAGCTGTGCACCAGCAGAGGGCGCTGTACAACTACATTGAACAGAGCGTACAATGCCTTCTCTGGCACCGGAAGACAGGGTGCTTGACTAGCAACCAGCAACATGATATTTAAAGCCAGTGATGTTGTTTAACTGTAGGGTTTGTACGTAATTTATGTCATTGCCGCTTCGACGCTCAGTTTAATGTACCCAACTGGACACCACTAATAGCGTAGCTAACTGCCTGCATTAGTTCGTAGTCTTAATTCAAACCGGCTTGCTGATTGTCGCCAATACAGCTGATGATGGATTAGTCAACACTGTTAGCTTAGCAGGCTAGGCTAGCCACGTAAACAATGGGCAGCTGTGATAACTGTTTCTAACTCAACTATACGTGAATGTTATAACGTTGTAACTGTTACCTAACTTCTTATAGTATATTCCTTGGCTAGAGTAGATAACGTGTTAACGTTAGTAGACATATGTATGTTCACCTCTCTAGGCTTACGTTATTCGTTCACATGGCAATTAGCTTAAAGTCAGTTACCCGTTGATGTTAAATAAGAGAAAGCTACCGTTAATTATCGTTACCTTGTTAATTAAGTTAACGTGACATTTATTGACGCAAGATTAAGGTAACCCACAATAACTGATATTGAGTTTGGTTTATATATTGTATTAAAGCAAAGCCAGGGCTTAGAAGAGACATAGCACCATCTGTTTGACATCTGAATGACACTCTTGACTGACTCTGTTTGCAGCTGCATCACTATGCCTGTAGACGGTTCGGAGGACCAGGTGCCCTCTTCTCTCTCCAGCCCTGCTAGTGCTGCCCTTACCCCGGGAGGGACCGAGGAGGATGGAGCTACAGGGGGCTCAGCAGAATGCTCTTTCCCTGAAAACAGTCATGGCTCCGAGGCTGCTTCAGCCTATCCTGCCAACACTGGGCCTGGGGAGGGCAACAGCGGTGAGTTAAGCACCTAATTGCACCAGAAAAGAGTAGGGAATGAATGAATAGCTTTGAACTGTCAAACTGATTCATTATAAACTCAAAGAGTTATTCCTGGCTATCTCATGCTTCCTTGTATTGTCATCTGTGGTGTGGTACAGGTGGTAAGAGGTCTGGAGCCTTGCTGCAGATCGACAGGCAGCGTATCCAAGCGGCATCTGCCAGTTCTGGAGCCGATGAACTCCAGGGCCTTGGTGTGGCTGTGTATGACCATGACGTCCTTGAGCAAGGTGTCCTGCAACAAGTCGACGAGGCAATCCAGGAGGCTAGTCAGGCCGCTGCTAAAGCTGAGGCTGAGAAGGAATACCACTCTGTGCTCGATGATGTCAGGTAAAGGACAATGACGTTAAAACCATCTCTTGGTTCACCATCTCATGTTATTGCTGAGTTTTCCTCTTGGCACCATGTTTATGTTCGATTGAAGTGTTTCTGTCAAACTCCTATAATCTAAATCTTTGTCATTTGTACTGATATCATACAATTTTGTGCTTGATGAAATATTAAGATTGTACAGAGATATGTGTTTTTCTATTGCCTTTTAAAACGGGGTCTGAAATTAAGTATTTTCCTCACTTGCCACCTGAAACTGTACCTGATTGCATAAATGGACGGTCCCTTGTATTGGCGCTTGCGCGACCGCAACCGGGAACCAGATTGAACTGTAAACACGTCTGTGTTTCAGCCTGTATAGCACGTGTTTGATTATTGTCATTTCACTCTGATATTATTTATAATAAAAGCAACCGAATGAATGGAACTCTGTTCTTATTTATAATCAAACACCTAAACAACTTGACACAGTCGAACGGAGATCGTCAGGGCTGAGGAGGATCGACCCGCAAGGGCGCGGATGCAATCAGCAGTTCATATCGGCGGGGGAAACAGCAGGACATCCGCAACAGGGGAGGAGCCAAGCTGGTGAGCCCGAAGGAGTATGCATATACTGCGGTGAAGTGGGCCACGGCAAGACGCCTCAGTGGCGCGCCAGACACACAGAGTGCCCCGGGTATGGTAAGGCGTGCCGGGGTGGCCGACCGACTAGGTCCCTGTCTGGGGAAACCGACGGGGTGTACGATGAGCAAACGGCAGCCTTCGTTGAGTTATGCACGGTCACCATGGCCAGTGCAGATGACGGGTTGCGGACACTCCCCCTCGCTCACCACCTGTACGATGATATGTGCGATAAGTGGATGAAATGGAAGTCCAGCCCGCAGCCGTATGTCAACCTCACGCTCACAAACTAGCGCAAAGATTATAAAGCTCTGGGTTTTGATCTTCAGAAACGCACCCGCGCGGTGTCCCTGCCTGCAATGGCCGACACAGGGTGCCAAAGCTGTCTGATCGGTATTAAAGTCGCCAACGAATGGGCCTGAATGCGGAGGACCTCATACCCGTGTCCATGACCACGAGGGCTGCAAATAACAAGGGAATTCGTATTCTCGGAGCCGCAGTGGTCAGATTCACCGTAGATTCACATAGTTAGAGACTCGCCCGGAGGTTAGAGACTCTCCAAATCGCATATGTGACGGACACGTTGGACCACATATTCCTCTCCCGTGCAGCCTGTGTGGACCTGGGCATGATCTCGGACAAATTCCCCACACTCGGGGAAGGGAACCTGGCGACCTCGGAATTGTGTGACTGCCACACATTCAACACGTGCCCACACCAGCCCCTACCAAGAATTACGGGCCTGCTGCTACGTCTTATGCTCGATGAGGATGCGACGCCGGTTGCCTATCACACTCTCATCCCTGTGGCCATACACTGGCAAGACGAGGTAAAAGCAGGCCTCGACCAGGACGTTCGTCTCAGTGTGTTGGAGGAAGTACCTGTTGGCACGCCGGTGACAGCATGGTGATCTGCGCAAAAAAGAACGGCAAGCCGCGACGCACTGTCGACTTCCAGGCTTTGAAAAAGCATGCATTCTGTGAGACTCATCACACCCAATCCCCGTTCCACCAGGCGAGACGTGTACCCAACAGGAAGCACAAAACAGTGTTCGACGCATGGAACGGTTACCACAGCGTTCCACTACAGGAGGACGACCGCCACAAGACGACATTCATCACTCCGTGGGGGTGCTACCGGTACCTATCGGCCCCACAAGGGTACATAACATCGGGGGATGGTTACTCACGGCGATATGATGAGATCGTCGCGGACGTTGGTAACAAGACCAAGTGCGTGGTCGACATGCTACTATGGTCAGATACGATCGAGGAGAGCTACTTCCAAGTGGTTCAATGGCTGGATATATGCGGCCGGAATGGAATCATCCTCAACCCGGAGAAGTTCGTCTTCAGTGCGCCTTCAGTGGAATTTGCGGGTTTCACGATCACCATGACTGACGTGCGACCGTGCAGCCGCTACCTAGAAGCGATCTATGATTTCCCGCAACCGCGTAGCATCACTGACGTTAGATCGTGGTTCGGGCTGGTAAACCAAGTGGCCTATGCTTTCAGTATGACCAAACGAATGCAGCCATTCCGGAATCTCCTCAAGAGCGGAGAACGCTTCGAGTGGTCCCCGGAGTTAGAGAACATATTCCGCGAGTCAAAGGATGTGATCGTTCAAGAAATCGAGCATGGCGTCCACATCTTTGACAAGACCAAGCCGACATGCATCGCCACGGACTGGTCAAAGGAGGGCATTGGATTCTAGTTGTTTCAAAAGCACTGCCGATGCACGCCACTCAGGCCCTTCTGCTGCACCGATGGATGGAAGATAACCATGGTCGGCAGCAGATTCTCACACGCAGCAGAATCCAGATACGCGCCTATGGACGGCGAGGCTCTCGCCGTCGCGGACGCCTTGGACAAGGCGCGCTACTTTGTGCTGGGCTGCGAGAACTTGATCGTAGCAGTGGACCACAAGCCACTGCTGAAACTCCTTGCGGACAGAGCGCTTGACGATATACCCAACCCCCGCCTCAGGAACCTCAAGGAGAAGACCTTACGTTATCGCTTCCGCGTCATTCATATCCCGGGCATGAATAACAAAGCAGCAGATGCCATGTCACGTAGGCCGGTCGGCCAGTCATACCACCCTCACTCCGCGGCGAGGTGTTGAGCGCCCACCAGGGTATATCGATGATGACCGCCCGCGCAGAATCCTCTGTGTTCTGGCCAGGTATGTCGGCTGAAATCAGCGCCACTTTGAGAACACTGCCACCAGATGGTACCATCCCAGCCTGGAGCTCCACCTACCCCACCTGTCCCGGTCGTTTACCCATTTCAGGCAGTGTGCTCAGACTTCTTCTTACACAGGGGTGTACATTACCTCGTGACGGTGGACCGATACTTGAACTGGCCGATCATATCGACGTCGACAGGTGGCGCCACTGGCCTTACAAACCACTTGCGCCACGTCTTCGTGACGTACGGGACGCCAGAAGAGCTCGCATCAGACGGGGGACCCGAGTTAATTTCCACCAAGACCAGGTCGTTCCTCCACAGATGGGCCGTTCACCACCGCCTATCATCGGTGGTTTTCCCCCACAGCAACTGTCGCGCGGAGATTGCTGTGAAGACGATGAAACTGACTCATCACTGACAACACCGGCCCGAAGGGAGAACTTGACACTGACGCTGTGCAGAGAGCGAGATTACAATATCGTAACATGCCAGACCCTGACACAAAACCTGGGCGGAGCACACTAAATGCCTTCCGCCACTTGCGGTAGGGGACTTAGTCCACGTACAGAACCAGACAGGACCCCACCCCAACAAATGGGATAGGACTGGCAGTGTCGTGGAAGTACGGCAACACGACCAATACGCGATCAGGATCGACGGATCGGGCAGAGTCACTCTTCGGAACAGGAAATTCCTGCGCATGTTCACCCCAGTCCGTAACGACCAGCCGTCACCCCGATCGATCTATGACGACCTAGCAACCCGCATCATTGTGCCGGCACCCGTCATGACACCACCCGTCGTGACACCACAGTTACCTGACCACGATATTGATCCTGTGACACCTGCAAAGCAAGCGGGGCCCACATCACCGTCGATACTGACATCAGTGAGCACACCCCAGCGTAATGCACTGCCTGCATCAGTCACGCCAGCAGCAGCAGTACGAGGCACGCCGACGCACACGACCCACCAGACGCCACCACCGGCCCTTGGGACCCTAAGAGCCCCACCCCCACCGAGCCCGACATGAGACCACCAGCACCAGCGATGGGTCAACGCCGATCCACCAGGGCGACCAGCATGCCTACCTGGCACAAGGACTATTCCATGGGCTAGTCATACAATGAGTTCGATAGACGTTCGTTCATATTTATTGAACTTCAAGTTTTTCAGCCTTTACCCGTTGGCTTAATAAAGACTCGGAGGGAGATAGAGAACATTGTACTATACGGATTGCATAAATGGACGGTCCCTTGTATTGGCGCATGCACGACCGGAACCCGGAACCAGATTGAACTGTAAACACGTCTGTGTTTCAGCCTGTATAGTACGTGTTTGATTATTGTCATTTCACGCTGATATTATTTATAATAAAAGCAACCGAACGAATGGAACTCTGTTCTTATTTAATAGCAAGTGCCTTAAATGTCTCTATTATCTTCACATATGTCTTTTTGATTCAGAAATAACAACACATCTTTAAGGGGCTTTTAATGGTGTGCATTTCAGGTCCGTCACAGCATCTCTGAAACAAATCAACAAGATTATCGAGCAGCTGTCTCCCTATGCCACCTCCAGCAAAGATATCAGTAGGAAGATTGAATCTGTCAAACGACAGAAAGAAAATAAGGTAAAATATTAAATATGACAAGCCCTTAAATTTAAATAGTATGATTTACATGTTAACATAACACTAACATAATATTGATAGTGACTGTCATGATGATGAAAACACCTTTTTTATTCAGGAGAAACAGCTGAAGAAAGTCAAAGCCAAACAGAAGCGACTTCAGGCCATTCTGGGAGGAGAGGACGCCGAAAGGGTGGAAGCTGAGCTTTTGGCTGAGGATGATGACAAGGAAGGTGAGATGTTTATTTTTTTTACCTGTGATTCCTTTTCAATGTATTTACTAAAAGCATTCTCCACCAATTAACGAGGGGAATCAGTGCCGAGTTACATAAGGCAAAATAAGTGCTGATTCCCTGCTTTCTATAGATAATGTAAAACCAGGGTCAGCTCTGCCCAAAGTGTAACAAAACAAAGCAGCAATGGAAACAATGCAAAGCATTAATACCATTTGCAGTTATGGTGGCCAAGAAGGCTATTCTGTGGCATTCCTCGTTTTAAGGAATTGTCAGAGGAGATTGGTAGCAAAGGCTTGAATAAATATTGGGTGGTTAAAAATACACTGTACTGTGCAGTGATGGCTGTGGATGTTCACATATGTTACATCTTCCGTGGCTATCACCCGGACACACCCACTAAAATATAAGTCAAAGTCCACATTGAACTCTCCCCTGGTGTTTTCCTTATGATACCTGGATTCAGTTTTAGTGTTGAAATGCTTTTACTCCAGTTGATACGTTGCCATGTATGTTTTGCAATAGCCTTTGAGATCTGCTTGCTCCAGTTTAATTGGTATGTCGGAAGTGAAAACCAATACATCAATTGTGAAAATCCGAAAGAATTGTGATGTACAACACCGAACCCTTCCAAAGCTGTCATGAGATATTTTTTAATCTTCTCTGAAAAAGGACACAGAGCTGCATTAATTTGCTACTGTACTGATATATTATACCAACACTTTGATGGATGATGTCTTATACATAACCAATTATCTTTTAAATAAACATTTTTACATTTTTTGGAAGAGCTGAACATGAACCATATAGAAACCACCGCGACATCACAGAGGGTTATGGATATTAGACATGCATATTTGAAAGTTGCAACCTAAAAAGAGTGTTGTTGCAGCCAAATGTGATTCAATGCTGATTTAACTTTCTCTCCAAAAAAACTGAATTCAAGTGAATTAGTTTGTTTACTAATCAGCTTTAACAAACATATATATAATATAGCTGCACACATAAAGGTGCACTGTGGAGTTTTCTTGTAAACAAAATTGTTATCTTTTGCATGTATTGTGTGTACATTCTCGAGGCCTAACAAGTGTGTTCAATGCATTTCCTTCCTTACAGACCACAAAAAAAAAAAAAAAAAAAAAGAAATTAAAAACTGCTTGCAAAACGGGGACCTTCTAATCAAAACATTCCTCCATTATGTTACTAGTGGTTAAAAAAAACTCCACAGGAGTAACTTTTAAGAACGGATTCTCAACAGTTCTTTATCTAACCCTGCCTGATGTGTGTGTTGTACCAGAAGCCGGGCCATCCACACTGGGCAGCATGCTCATGCCCGCTCAGGAGACAGAATGGGAAGAGCTTATCCGCACAGGTCACATGACTCCTTTTGGAACACGAATCCCGCAGAAGGAGGAAAAAAAGGAGCCTCGAAAAGTGATGCTTGCAGAGAACTCTGCCTTTGACCTGTACTTGGCGGACCAGGCCAAGATAGCTACTGAGAGGAAGAGAGTTCCTCTTCTAAAGAAGAAGAGGAGCTCCGGTCCTGATGGGGTCAGGGGAAAAACCAACAGAGTTGTTTCCTCTTCCAAGGACAAAAAAATGAAGCAGCGCATAGAAAAGCTCCAGATAACGGCTCTGAAGGCCCATCCTAAGGCTCGGCCTAAGGCTGAGTCACAGCTCCCTAAACCAAGGAGGAAGCGTCGCACTGAGGGAGAGGAGACGGACAGCGAGGGGTCAGAGTACCTGCCCAGTGATGAAGGCATAGATCCTGACCAAGAGGAGAGAGAAGCCAGGGAGGAGGGCTTTGGGGAGGATGATGAAGAAGAATATGAGTTGAAAGCATACAAGAAAAAAAGTGAAGGGAAAGGGAGGAAGAAAGTAAAGAAAAAAGAGAAGAGTGACGAAGAATACTACCCCGATAGTTCAGATGAAGAGGAGGATGCGAAGGGTAAAGACAAACAAAACAAAGATGATGGCGATATGGAGTGCTACAGACAGCGAATAAGGTATGACCATATACTTGCTGCTATAAAGTTGTGTAAAAAAATGGATTATTTTGGCCCCCAGTTTTGTAATTTGTTTACAGTTTGTGAACAGCAGATTGCTTCTTGGCGTTTATGTTTGGATGCAAAGGTGCGAAAAGTTTTCATAAACAAGCCTTCCTCTAAAGAGAATGCATACATACATCTGCGACTGTAAATGACATGCTCAACAAACACCAGATTGAGCCTTTAACTTTGCATCACATTTGCAATGGCAGTGGTACAAATGTGCTATTGTTATTCCCTTTAGTTAAGGAGAAAAGCAGTTGCTTTCTGCTTGCTCCATAGTGCAGAAGGAGAGTTAATCCCAGATGAGATTGGCAGCTGTTTCTTGACTAAGCAAATTCACTCCGTGCTCTTCTTCTCTCTCTGCTCTCACACTGGCCTAATTATCCTCCTGCACATGGTTTTATACACTCACTCACTCTAATGCTCAAATTAATGGAAGAGCAGCCCTAATGAGATTTCATATTTATAGCTGCCAAATAAATTGTGTTGGCATGTGTCCTTTTTCTACACTACAGTGATTGAATGTCAATTCAACAGCATAGACACGGCATGGATGGTGAGGCTAGCTTATATGAGGAATGATATTATTAGAGCGGGCGGTATTTGTAGTTGCTTGGGGGGTGGAGTGGGGGCAGAAAAGTGTAATTAACTGAACCAATGCTTAGTTTTGACTTAATTAGAGAGTGTGGTCTCTCAGGCCCAGCTAAAGGAACAGTTTTGTGGCAGGGTGACAGGACCAGGCCCAAATGAAGATGGATTCTTATCCTCTCCACCTCACACCTTTCTGGGGAACTCGTACTACTAATTGTCTGTATCAATCTTCATTTGCTGCGCGACGACTGTGCCTCTAACTGCCCTCTCTCCTGCACCATTAAAACTGTTCTCCTTTACATTTCCCTTTTTGCTGTGTATGTTGCACCACTCAAGGGAAATACCTACAACTCAAAACATTTACTATCCCTACACCTGTGTAGGCAAGTCTTAAAATAAATGACTGAGTGCAAGTGGAACATCCAGCCATTCATTCATTCACTATATCTGCTTACCCAGTATGCATAGGGTGGCAGGGTACACCCTGGACAGGTCACTACTCACCGGGCTAATGCCTATCGACAGAGACATTCAACATGAAACTGAATTAATTGGAAATGTCTCTTTTTTTGACCTTGATTACCAAATAGTTTTAACTTTGGATGTATAACACATTATCAAACACGAGAAGTTTAGACTTAAAATTCAAGCAACACTGAAGAAATTGACAGCAAACAATGTCAGTTTAAAGATGAAGGAGGTCTTTGACTTCCAGCTCCGCTAGTTGCCTGCCCACTAATATTGACTGACGGCTTGCTTTTTACTACTAGATGTGCTTCATTATTATGTACTCATTCTCTCTCATAGGAGATGGAGGCGACAACGTATTCGAAAAAGGGAGGAGAAGAGAGAAAGAGGAGAGGAGCTTACAGATGACAGTGATGAAGAATTTGACGAAGGCTTCAAAGTGCCTGGTTTAATCTGGAAAAGACTTTACAAGTAAGTTGATTTTGACACGTTGAGGGTCATCTCAAATATGGAACGTAGTTGGTTCCAAATGTTTATGTCATCTAAGGAAGTGAACATGACTAATAAATATTTTATACACATATTGTTTTACAGCTGTGTACGGTGTCTCGGTGTGCAACACACCCTTTGCTTCTCACCTTTGTCCTGAAATTGTAAAGATCAACCAAAGATTTTATTATTTGATCAAGACACCATAAACTTGATTTATGCACTCCTACTAAAGGTCACTAGCATTCATTGGTAAGTCATTGTGTCAATCTGTTGGTTTAAAACACTTTTAAGAAGAATTGTGACAACTTTTAGTTTAGTTGATAAGGATAAGTTCGCCAATCCAACTTCTCATTCCAAAAACACATTTATCCCAACTTACTGCAAATGCTTTTTTGCATGGATTTAATACAAATATAGTGCTATATTAATCACTTTAAGAAAATTGACTTTTACAAGTACATCATTCCTTTAGCTGGTAGGTTTGGGTCATTTGTTCTGACACTCTGATTTCAGTTGAAATACAGTGTGATTACCAGGCCATCCAGTCGTGTGTGCACTTGGATATCCATACTTGTTGTCATGCACAGGTGATCAAAGTTGATGCACACGTGTATATCACATTGTCAGGTACCAGCAGACAGGTGTGCGGTGGATGTGGGAACTCCACTGTCAGCAGGCAGGCGGCATCCTGGGAGACGAGATGGGATTGGGTAAAACCATCGAGGTCATCTGCTTTCTGGCTGGACTGAGCTACAGTAAACTGAGGACCAGAGGATCCAACTACAGGTACACACACACACGCACACACACACATACAAACTGTGGCCAGAGACTGTGTGTCTGTATGGTATGAATATTTGATTAGAGGGATTTTTGCTTGAGAGTGTTCATCTGAATTATTAAACATGTTTCAATTATCAGACTCTTCACTTTCTTACTGCAGACATCAGAGAAAACACTGACAGTGTGTGTGTGTGTGTGTGTGTGTGTGTGTGTGTGTGTGTGTGTGTGTGTGTGTGTGTGTGTGTGTGTGTGTGTGTGTGTGTGTGTGTGTGTGTGTGTGAGTGTGAGAGAGAGAGAGTTGAGTGAACACTTCAAATTAATTTTGGACTCATGACCTGGGGGTGGAGCAGCTGTGGGGCGACAAAATAACCATGGAGAACATGACACAGTGGTGGAGATAATCTGGTTTTACTGCACAAACGACACTCATGCGTTTAGGAGGTGGAGCTTCCCTGATGGTCAATACTCTGTCTACTATAGACGCCCACAAATTGATTGCTTGCAAACTCAATTATGGCCAAGTATCAATAGCTTCCACCAGGCAGAGGTTCATAGCAGCCCATTAGTGTGTGTGTGTCTGTGTGTGAGAGAGACATAGATCTTGTATATCTTCACAGAGGAGCTGATGTGTGTCCATGCACCTTGGTAGACTGTATGGAGCAGTGGCGGTAGACTTTTGTAGTAAGATCATTCTGCTGCATTATTTTACCTGCAGCTTCCTGTAATTCCCTTATGCCTGAAAGCATCACACGTTGTATGCAAGCAAAGCACATTTTTACTTATTGGTAAAAAGCCTTTTATTTTCTATAAATTGGTATAGGAATGATGACTGTAATTTCCAAATGAAATTTGCTGAGGTTATCCAAAGTTAAATGAACCCTAAGTTCCCTTGTTACCCATCTTAATCGCAGCTTTGCGATTAAACATCTCTTTACGGTGTGTTTGGTTGTAGGTATGAAGGTCTGGGTCCGACGGTCATCGTGTGCCCAGCTACAGTTATGCACCAATGGGTGAAGGAGTTTCACACCTGGTGGCCTCCTTTCAGAGTGGCTGTTCTGCATGAAACGGGCTCGTTCACCAGCAACAAGGTAATTGTGTGTTCCTGTGTGATTGATTTTCATATTCATAATTTAGTTTGAAAGTTTTCTACAGGGTCTTTTTTTCCTCTGGGGGGCACTAGAGGTCTGTTTATGCAGCATTATCTCCTAACCTTCTCCCCTCTTCACCTCTCTTCTCAAAACATATTAAAGTACATGCCCTACTTCGACACTCCTGTACTAACTGTGGTTTTTTTTCTTCTTCTCTGTTGCAGGAAAAGCTCATTCCAGAGATAGCATCATGTCATGGTATTCTGATAACCTCATATTCAGCTGTGAGGAATTTGCAAGAAACCTTACAGCGCTTTGATTGGCACTACATTATACTGGATGAGGGCCATAAGATCAGGAATCCAAATGCCGGAGTTACTACTGCCTGCAAACAGGTATTGTTCAGACACATTCATGAACACACACATTTTAACCACAACATGTGAAGCATCCATACAGTAGTAAGAGCTTTTACTTTTTAATTTTGTTGAGTTGAAAAAGTAATAAATGCCTTTTTCATTTGCGTCGGTGATCTAGATTCTCCCTCTCCACGTTCTTACCTTATAGAATAAGCTATTAACTTCCATTCATGCTTGTGCAGCGACATCAAATATGCTCATCACATCGATCTTCAGGAATATATAACATGCATTCTCTCTTCCCTCTCCTTCCCTAGTTCCGCACTCCCCACAGGTTCATCCTGTCAGGCTCTCCCATGCAGAACAATTTGAAGGAGCTGTGGTCTCTGTTTGACTTTGTCTTCCCCGGCAAACTGGGGTCATTGTCGGTCTTCATGGAGCAGTTCTCTGTGCCGATCACCATGGGAGGATACAGCAATGCCTCACCTGTACAGGTACTGGGACACACATAAATGCACCATCAATATTTGTTTAAATTCTGCTCCTTAATTCTTCCTTTTTTATTTTTTAACAAAGAAATGTCACCCCATTTCAGACGTGTAACAACTTTTTAGAAGATAAAAGCAAAGCGGAACCCAGGTGTAAAGTCTGAGCATGAGGACGTCATTGTGCTTTATCTTCTATTTTGGATTTTACAATTTGATTTAAATTGACCGTTTTCATTTAAAAGTAAGTTTAACAAAATAACTTTTTGTTTTTAAACACACAAAAAGCCGTAAAGCCCTTTTTTTGGACCAAAGTTAATGGAAAGAGAAAAAAAATGATGCATAAGATTTATACATGAAGAAATCAATTATCCAGCAACCCTATAAATAAACCTATAACCGTAGCATTGGGAGGGAGCGATGAAGGGCCGAAGTGTCACTTGACAACACTACTCACATGCGTGTAGGCAGAATTTTGGAGAGCTAGATAGAAGCAAGTCAGAAGGAGAGATAGTGGAGCAACAAAGCCATTAAGTGCAGTGCAGGATAATGTAGGCCCATGCAAAGGAACTTCAGTACATCCCAAGTGTGTGAGAGAGAGAGGGAGAGGCTAAAGTGGAGAGCCAGTGAGCTAAATTGTAGCCCTTTGTCATTAGTGCTCAATCGTTAATAACCCACTGACTGTATGGATTTAATTATTTAAGCTGGCTATTGATGCTTCTTCCGCTGTCGATAATAAAAACCTTTACTAATTATTAATGTTATTAAATGGTCAGAGAGGGCTAAGCTCTGCTGCCTTATCCTCTTCTCGAAATTCTCAGTTCAGCAAAGCAGGCTCACGGCTGACATTCATCTCTGTGTAGAACTAGACGTATGTTAACGTATGTGGATGGGGTGGGGCTAGACGGGCATGTGGATGCGGGATTCATTACTGAAGCATGCATCCTCATGTGAATCCAGTCAGCAGCTTGTGCAGAGATCACTGGATCATCTGCTGCCCTCCTCCTCTTCTTTTCCACTCTGACCTCCATTGAGCACTAAATCCCTCCATGTTATTGTCCCCTCTAGCTTTGCAGAGGGTGTCTTTGATCCCTCTGTGGACCCCAAGCGAGTTAATGTTTAAAAGGCTAACTGGCCTTTAGCACTGACTCTGGATGAGGTGTAGCAGGGCATTTGCAGTGGGGCTACTACAAGCTCCTCCTCTGTTTCCAATGGAGATGGCCAGTAGTACTGATGAAAGAAGAGGGCTCCGTCCCTCGAGGCCAACAGCACTCTGATCAATGTTTAATGGCTTGTGCTGCTGAGAGGGACGGCAACATGAGGGAGGTGATGAGAGAGGGCAGAGGAGGGGCTAAACGACAATCATGCCTCAGGAAACGTCCACACTTGACAGGTGTGAGTGTTGAGGTGGTGGTTTGACACGCCGAACTGAATCCTGCTTTTGTTTTTAAAGCGGTTTTGTTTGTGTTGTTTTCCCAGGTCCAGACGGCGTTTAAGTGTGCATGCGTGCTGAGGGACACCATAAATCCTTATCTGCTCAGAAGAATGAAGGCAGACGTCAAGGCCAACCTCTCCTTACCTGACAAAAATGAACAGGTATTCATCATAAGACATTTGACCCTGTCCTGTCCTAAGTATTGAACTGCCTCTCACGCCTGGTTCTCTTAACTGGGGAGGTGTTTATCTGATTGGATGTGACTGCATGTGCCACATTTAAGGAGTATTTGATGAATGTGCATGGCCCTTGTCAGATGAAGCCAGCTAATAAAGTCCCAGTAAAGTAAAAGGAGCAGGTATTCATTAAGGTGGCTGGTCCCTGGTCTGTCCATGCGGCTACGCTGGTTGACTCCTCAGTCCACTTCAGCTCATTAAATCAGTCCCTCGGGACAGCAGTGGCTCCAAAAACACATTGCTTTCCTCTAATTTCTCTTCTCAAGCACGCACTGCACTTCATCAAGGGGCTTTAAAGCGGATGTTCACTGCTTATTACACACTTTTACACGTGTGTGTGTGTGTGTGTGTGTGTGTGTGTGTGTGTGTGTGTGTGTGTGTGTGTGTGTGTGTGTGTGTGTGTGTGTGTGTGTGTGTGTGTGTGTGTGTGTGTGTGTGTGTGTGTGTGTGTGTGTGTGTGTGTGTAGGTTCTGTTCTGCAGATTAACAGACGACCAGCGGGAGGTTTATCAGAGCTTCTTAGATTCCAAAGAGGTCTACCAGATACTTAACGGGGACATGCAGGTAAGCCTCACTTTTATAGTTAAAGCGGGTTCACTGTGTTTTGTTTTATACTTTGTGTTGACCCACGCTGCGTTAAAAGGACAAGAAGAGCAAAACTCTTGGTCAAGGAGAAGACTTCCAGGAACAAGACTTACCTTATTTATTATTTAACCTCCTAACTGATTAATATCAGTTCACTTCTCTCGCTCACAGGCATTTGTGTGTATTTTTTACGCACTCTCGTACACTTTTAAGAACAACACCTTGAAGTGGCATCATTGGAATGAATTCTTTTTTGCCAAGTAAATTTGTTAAACCCCTAATAGCTTGACTTTAGTTTTCTTTAAGATGCTCTCTTTAAGGAAACTGTGTAGTTGGTCTTCTCACATTAGCTCGACCCTGGAGAGAGAGCCTCGAACATTTATCACCACTGACCAAATGGACGTGGTTGGGCTAGGGGTGACCGCAGTAGATTGTGTGTGTGTGTGTGTGTGTGTGTGTGTGTGTGTGTGTGCACACGCACCTTACACACACACACACACACACACACACACACACACACACAAACATATGCTCTTATGACCATATGCAGTAGTCACTCTGTCCATTAACCACCATTAGTAATGCAGTGGCCGTTGGGCCTTCATCAAGAAACACGGCCTTTATTGTCCGTAAATAAATTATGCAACTAATTCCTGTAGACTAAAGTAAATGTGTTTATTTGTTTAAAGGTAAAATGCTGTGAAATCTATCAACCTTTTTTATACAATTTCTTTCACCTGCCACCAATTCTGGGTTTATTTGTTCCTTTTTCTTCTTTTGTGCCGTTTAGGTATTCTCCGGTTTGATAGCGCTACGTAAGATCTGTAACCACCCTGACCTTTTCTCGGGCGGCCCCCGGATCTTGAGGGGAATCCCCGACGACCAGCTAACTAAGGAGGAACACTTTGGCTATTGGAAACGCTCAGGCAAGCTGATAGTGGTGGAGTCCCTGCTGCGACTCTGGTTTAAGCAGGGACACAAAGTCCTGCTCTTCTCTCAGTCTAGACAGGTTAGGAACACGTTGCTCTGACTTTCTGATTCTCCTATCAATCACTTTGCTATAATATCAGTTAAAATATATGATGAGAATGGTTTGCATGTAGCACTTTTTGCATGGAGTTTCGCATAGGAAAGACATGTAATTGCTTCCCTGCGTCAAATTTAATTATTTATGTCTTAAATTGTCATGTCACTTGTAAATGTTGTCTCTGTATTTGCTTCTGGCGACCTACAACCCATGTGCCTGTAAAATGGTGTGTGTGTGTGAGAGGGAGAGAGAGAGAGAGAGAGAGAGAGAGTGTGTGTGTGTGAGTGTGCGTGTGTGTGTGTGAGCGAGGCTGTTGCAATCAATACCAATGAGATTATACCTCAGAGGGAACCTGAGACCCTCCCTGTCGGTATCTCTGTCCATGTAATATTAATCTGCTCTAATCCTTTTAGAGATAATCCAAACCTCAGACCCTCTTTTCCTCTGTGTGTTTATTTCCCCGTCTTCCTTTTCTCACTGTGTCTCTGCTGTCTTTATCTCCTTTCCAGATGTTGAACATCTTGGAGGTATTTGTGACGGAGAATAACTACTCGTACCTGAAAATGGATGGCACTACCGCAATAGCTTCCCGACAGCCCCTTATCGCTCGCTACAACGAGGTAAGGATTATTTATCCCTAATGGCTCTAAGTGTTTCCCCTGAAAATCCCGTCCTGAGGGACAAAAGGTTTCAGTGGGACCCTGCTCACCCTGAGGTGGAAACACTAAGTGATGACAATCTGTTGTTCAAACTGGATGTACCTTTTTGTCTCTGTCTTTAAAATTATAAATAATATATAATTATTAAACCCTCTAAATATGTCAAATGCAGGGCAAAATGTAATAGTTAATATCTAATGCAATGTCTGGCATTTGTCTGTAGGAAGAAAAAAAAACAAGGTTTACATTAAGCGATTTGACTAGAGAACTTATTGTCGTCTTCTACGTTTTAAGGATTTACTAATGTCATTTATTTATATGATTATCAAAAGTATTGGAACATGATGTTTATTAATCACTGACATTTTTTCTTACAGGACAAATCCATTTTTATCTTCTTGTTGACCACTAAAGTCGGAGGTCTAGGAGTCAATCTGACTGGAGCCAACAGAGTCATAATCTATGACCCAGACTGGAACCCCAGTACCGACACACAGGTTACACCGACACACACACTCTTCAAATAAAACTATTTACTATTTGCATTATTTCTCAGGGATTTACATTTTTCTACTTATTTACATGCATTATTTGCATCTTAAATGTAACTACATTTCCAGTTCCAGCTTCTCCTGCTTCTAGCGATTTGTTATTGTTTACTTTTAAGTATAGAAAACTCTTGACTGTGTCTTTCAGATAATTGACCTTTTTAAAAATGTATTGTGTTAGGCACGGGAGCGAGCATGGAGGATCGGTCAGACGCAGGCAGTGACAGTCTACAGACTGCTGACTGCAGGGACCATCGAGGAGAAAATCTACCACAGGTCAGAGTGCAGCTTTTTCTTTTTATGTTTGGCCGTTAACACTTAGTACATATTATATTCAATCACAGAACTCGATTAAAAAGAGGTTTAAAAACAATCCTGGTCTTGCGTTCCAGTTCTCTTTCCATTGAATTCTCACATTCGTGAATATTGGTAATGACATGACTAATTGCGCACATCACTGATGTTTTACTACTTGCACTATCCCATTTCTCTGTAATTGAAACGCTTTCCTGAATTATTAAATGGCCAATGTAGGACTTCTAAAGTGTTGCTCTGTTTTGATTTGGGTCTGTAAAGTGCTTTCAGAAAGCAAGTTGAAAGAACGGCAGGGATTCTATTTTGATATCTACAGTAGTGCGGTTAACTAATTTTCTCATCCATCAGCCAAACTACTCTGTGGTGATAGATGATCATGGTTGCCTGCTGAGGTAAAATAACAAATTACACATAAGTATCTTATTGTGTTTTTTTTTTATCTGTTATAATTCAGGCAAATCTTCAAACAGTTTCTGACCAACCGCGTTCTGAAGGACCCCAAACAAAGACGTTTTTTTAAGTCTAACGACATCTATGAGCTCTTCACTCTGACTGACCCGGATGGAGCTCAGGGAACAGAGACCAGTGCCATATTTGCAGGTCTGCAGATTTTTTTGTTGTTACCAGATAAATATTGTTTTGTCCAATTATTAGATTATCTGTATCTTTTCTATTTATTTTATTTATCTTTTTAGAATTATGGAATCATTTATGTTTTGTTTTAATTGTATTACAGGTACAGGTTCTGATGTCAAGGCACCCAAGAAACCTCAGAGGCCAAGACCATCACATAATATAAACCATAGCAGCCACGTACATAAACACTCCTCAGCTAACCAGAATGAAACCGGTGCAGACAGCAGACCGTCCGCAGCAAACATTCCTGCAGTAAGAGATGGAAACGCTTCTCTGTACAGTAAAAACTTGGCGGATAAACCAAATAGCTCGACAGACACTCAAAGTACCAGGCAAAATGACCTGCATGTAGAGTCAAATATTTCAGCAAAAACACAGCATACAGGACCAAATAACAGAGTATGGGATGCAGCCAAACCTGCGGTTACAAACTCAAACTCATCCAGCTCTCACCAACACAGAGACAAAGGCTCTCCCCTGACTAGCCCACAGAAACACAGAGAAAAGAGGAAGCACTGCAACTCAGCCGACTCAGACAAACACAAGCATAAGAAGCGTAAGCACTCGAAGGATTCTCGGTTTGAAGGCCACCGTATCTCTCACTTGGTGAAGAATAGAACATTTCAGAAAGGGGAGAGTGAAGAGAATGAGACGGAGAAGCAATCCGACGATTACGTCCTGGCAAAGCTCTTCAGAAAATCTGGTAGGCTTTTTTTGTTCCACAAACCTCATCAACCATATCAGACATGGTTTGTTTAGTAAGTGTTGCAAAACAATAATCTCCTTCTTTTTTTGACTTTTTTTCTTCTTCAGGTATCCACAGTGTGATGCAGCATGACACCATCATGGAGTCCTCAAACCCTGACTATGTTCTTGTGGAGGCAGAGGCCAACAGGGTGGCCAAAGATGCTCTGAAAGCGCTTAAGGTCTCTCGCCAGCAGTGCAGGCGCTCCTTCAACAAACCCCCTCCTCCACCTGCAAGGTACACAGTCTTACACAGACACACTGGTGTTGTTTAGATCGCCATGAATCACATGTAAAACAAGCATCTGAGTTTTTCCCGTGTGTGCTCTCACAGGAAACGGTTTGGACAAAAGAATAATTCTCTCCTAGTTGCACCTGCTGTTCAATCTGTCCTCACTCCAGGCAAATGCAAGGTAACAGCAGTGTTATTCTCAAAAGATAAACAGTATATTTAAGGCAGTTGTTTTACGTTTGTGATGCCATGGTGTGTAAATTCATCCGTTTCTCTTTTTAGGATGCTGCTATTGTAAAGAAGTCTGTGCCAAAGAAGCCTGGTTCTTTAGCTCACTTCAGTGGGGATGGCTTGGAAAGTGACTTAAACCCCGCCCCACTCTCCTCCTCCTCCCTGCTGGCCAAGATGAAAGCCCGTAATCATCTCAGTTTGCCCTCCAGCCAAAGAGAAGAAGCCGAAGAAGAGGAGGACGGCGGCTCTGCAGCTCCAGGAACAAGCTCCTCCCCTGCTCCGCCCACTGAGCATGACGAACTGTTGGTGGATGTGCGCAACTTTATAGCCTTCCAGGCGAATGTGGACGGACAGGCCACCACCCAGGAAGTGCTGGAGTATTTCAAACCAAGACTGACTGAGAAACAAGCGCCGGTCTTCAGAGAGCTGCTCAGGAGCGTCTGTGACTTTCACAGGAGTTCTGGTCAGGAGGGCTTGTGGAGACTGAAGGAGCTCTTCCGCTGAGTGAAGATGAAAGCGGAGGAAAGACTGAACTGTGATGCATATTTGAGTACTTGTCAGCTATGAGTCTGTAGTTTTCAAGCCTAGAATATCTTTTAGTTCATTTGTTTTTCTCATATTCTGTCAAATTGAGATTTCTGTCTAACAAAAATACATCGATCAAAATGGGTAATTTCACATTATTGTAGTTTTGTTTTGGAAGGACCATATTATAGGCAAAGTCATTTTGCAGTTTACAATGTAGGCCACTGTTGGGTAAGCTAATTAACTTTATCAATATTAGCAGTTCATCATCAGTTCACTACAAATCTGTTTGCAATATTAGTTGGTTTAAAATGTGTTTGTTCACATATTATTGTTGGTCCTGTTCATACTTGAATTCACATGTTTTGTATTTGTCTGAAAGTTAAAACTGTATTACCTCGAGTAAGGATGTACTCAGAGATGTGTGTTGTTCTCTCTTTGTTGGTTTAACAGCCTCACTTGTGCCATATTTTGTACTATGTGTCTATGAAATATAATAAGGGAGTGTGTCATTTTGTAAAAGTGACGAAATCATCGTAGATTTTGTAATGACTGACTTTTCTTAAACTGTGTACAAATACAGTGTGGGGGGGGGGGGGGGAAACTACCTCCAATTATTTGTGGAAAGATTTGCAAAAAGCAGAATAATTTAGCTGTAATGTTTTATAAAAAAATAGAAGGCTGTGATGCAGGATGTTTTGCAATTATTGTATGGATTAAACCTCTGTAACTGTTGTTTGTTTCCCATTTGGTTATTTGAATGGGATTGGGGTGAAGGAAGACCTATTGAATTAGTCCGAAATTATGTGAAAAACAATTGCATTTTAAAGTGATGATGATGATCAGCCCTTAAATACAGGTTGCTCAGCTGAAAATGTAGTTTTGTGGTAAATATCAATATTTACCACAATATAGGTAGATATGGTCATCTTTATTTAATGTGATATTTCCAAATGTAATATGATTTAAGATCACTGTCCCAGAAAGACTATTACGGAGTTTTATTTGCGAGTGGAGCTGACCATGGTCCTGAAATAAAGTCCGGCAGTTAAATCATGTAAACGTGGGACTCAAAATCTGCCAAACCTAGTTAAATTTAACTTATAAAATTGTTTTTAACCAACGAAGATGGGTGTAATTTCATTTAGTCACTTAAGCACTCATCAGAGGGGGAGAGGAAGCCGCTGACAGGAAGCACACATACACACACACACACACACACACACACACACACTTCAGGCCTACACTCTTGTCAGAGTTGTCTAGACCAAATATTGGGATAAAGTTATCAACCGTTATTTGATTTCAATTTTCTCCACGCACCTCACCGAGGTCATAATAACAACTTTATTTTCAGTGGTGCATAAATTAATTACGCGCATTTAATAACTAAAATATCATTATATTCCCCCTTTAATAACATAAACGCTGCACGCCAGGGAAACCCTTAATAGCGCGGGGCCCTGTAACTGGCCATTATCCGCCTGTAATGATATTACAGAACCAATTACGCGCCATTAGAAGGGATTTTCTGCACTTTATGTGGTTTAGTCCAATCCCGCACTCCTCTTCTAAATTTCAGCTGCTTCTCGAAGCCTCATTTTGCCTCCACCTCAGAGACGCATGGCGTCTGCGCTCTGCCGTCCCAGATGCGCTTTAAAACTAATTGAAAGGGTCCCGCAGCAGATCATTTATCTGAGGAAGCGAAATAAATCGCAGGACCCCTTGCTGTGAACAAAATCAAAAATTTGGCCTGGTGAGTGCTCTACATGCGCAACCCCTTGTAAAGTGGACCCCCTAACACACCCTGACGAGCAATTAACCCACCCGACAGTCAATCTAAAACCCAAAAGCAGTCATCCTCCTTTTTTTAATATATGAAAGAACCAAATAAAAAAGTGCAGCGGGTATGTGTGCATGTTTATGGTTAGGGAATATGCTTGACTCTGGAATAACAATCACTTGTGATGAATTTTTTTGGCACCAGAGCAGAGCTGCCGTTTGCCACCCTGGGTATAACTCCCTCTCTCCCTTTCTATATTTCTCTGACACTCACACATATACACACACGCGCGCGCGCACACACACACAAACACACACCAGGGGTTGGGGGTGAGAGAGACAAAGCCCTGATAATCCGATTAGGACCAATTAGGCGTGAGATTCTGCGACACTAGCTGAAAGCCTTAACACTCTGTAGACAGTTATACAGTTATAGAGACATCTGGACACTCCCAGAGAGACAGAGATGTGTGTGTGTGTGTGTGTGTGTGTGTGTGTGTGTGTGTGTGTGTGTGTGTGTGTGTGTGTGTGTGTGTGTGTGTGTGTGTGTGTGTGTGTGTGTGCGTGCGTGCGTGCGTGCGTGCGTGTAGGAGAGAGACAGAGACAGAGAGAGAGAGAGAGAGAGAGAGAGAGAGAGAGAGAGAGAGAGAGAGAGAGAGAGAGAGAAAGAGAGATCTGGTCACTCCCAGTCAGAGAATCAGTGGAAGTGCAGCAGCCACTTCTCTCCAGAACGGGAAGTCACTCACATCAGCATCCTCTCTGCAGGTAGGATGCTCATCTCACATCAACTTTCAATCTTACGAAGTCCCGCACGGCTCCACCTCTTTTTAGGACGATTTAATGTGTTCATTTTTTCACCACAGATCTGAATGGTACCATCCGAGGCTTTGGGCTGAAACTTTTGTCTCTGTTCCAGGTTCAGTTTCGCAGCTCGGAGACGCGCCAGGATGTTCTACTTTCACTGTCCGCCTCAGCTGGACGGAGAGTGCTGTCGCTCCAACACATGTAAGATGTCTCTGCTGAATTTTCACAGCATCGTTTTTCAGTTGATTTCACACAGCTGCGAGGTATTTTCTAATGTCTCTCTTAAAGCTGGAGTCTGAAAAGTTTTGCTGCGTGCTTGTGTGTATTGTTGTTGGAGTACCGAGAATAGGCCTGAGCAGATATTTTCATTTTTTATGATCATCTTTAATTAAAAATTAAAATGACACAGGCCTATAATAAAGTGATCATTTAAATGATTGTAGATTGTTCAGTTAGTGATCGTCCTAACAACAGATATTTTCCATCTTGAAAAATTGAAACTTTTCATTTTAACATCTAAATCAGCGAGTTTTTCTATTTCCCACAAATTCAAAGGATGATATAAAGGGTTGATTCTGATTTTCCCTCTGCTATGTCAATCTGCTCGCTGTTTTGGTGGAAAGCGCTGGTGGTTTGGCCCCGGGGCAGAGGGGGCGTTTTGTCCCGGGCACAGATGTTGGGTGTCATGGCTCTTAGTCCGTCATGGTTCCCCTCAGACTCCCAACATCAATGTTTCATGCAACTAATGGGAATGCAAAATGTGCCAGAGATATTGTCTGCTTTGGCCAATATTTAGCCTATAGAATTGTTGTGCCTTTCTTTCTTTTGATTATTAAATTGAATTGAATTTATTTTAACACATTTACTGAATTGATTTAATTGCACACATGCAATTGTAAACCTAATTGTATTGACTGAATTATCTCCAATAAACTTATTTTTTTCTTCTTCAGTGAATTCAAGCGGCTTTGGCAACCACGCCCCGGCTGATTTTGATGATGGATTTCTACGTAGAAAACAGCGCAGAAACAGAACAACATTTACTTTGCAACAGGTAATTATTTTGCAGCACTCAAATATCCTTAATGAGAAATATATAGAACTTCACTCGAAGCGAAACAGACATAGGGCACTGTACCCAAATCCAAATAGGAAAAGAAGAAAAAACTTGGCAAAGTTGTCAAAATGAAGGACTTTGGCAGAGAGTTTTGCTTTCCAGATAACTATCATCGACACAAAAATAAGGCTTTTATAATTGGTTTGATGCGATATCAACCTAAAAGAAAATAATAGCAGTGCTTCAAACGTGTGAAAATAAAAATACAAGAGTAGGACACCTCTAGAAATGAATATATTTCCTTTTGAAGATCATGCACGTTCATAACTGTACATTCCCCTCTCTATGCAGGCAATTTGACGTTAGGCCAAAATGTTAGCCTATTTTAGGCAGCTTCATCTTTTCCTTCTAATAGTCTGTTATCCCTGTGAAAGCGATTACAGTTTTAACCAGCATAGATCTGATGATGATAATATTAACGAAGAGAAGAGAAGAAAAGACAAGACAAACCTAAATAAATACATAAATAAAGCACAAATACATCAATAGAAAATAAACTTATTTAATGTTTAACTGGTGTTTTGTGTCCATGCAGTTGGAGGCTTTGGAGGCCGTCTTCTCGCAGACTCACTACCCGGACGTGTTCACCCGAGAGGAGCTGGCCATGAAGATCAACCTGACCGAGGCCAGGGTGCAGGTAGGCAGCAGGAGCGTAATGTGTCCTGGGCACGTTTGACCATGCAAGAGAGGGTAAATTAAGCCACTCTGTCATTCCGGCGATGCACTTTAATAACATCAACATAATGGTGAATATTAGATTAGCTTGATTAATCGGTCATTCATAATTAACCAGCGATAATGTTCCTCACTAATTCGTCCGCGTCTCAAAGGTAGGAATACATCATCCATGCAGATCTTTTTCCAGTTACGCAGACAGAAAACGATATGTGCTTTAAAAAGAGGGCAAAGCCCTGCAGCCTCCAAAACTCTCTCCCTCTCTCTGTCACACACACACACACACACACACACACACACACACACACACACACACACACACACACACACACACACACACACACACACACACACACACACTTTAAAGCACAAACATACACAAAAAAAAAAACCACACACACACACGCACCTTAAATTTGTCAATTTATATTCCGGTCCTGCCCTGCACATATGCGCGGTTATAAACTTGGTCAGATGTAATTAAGTTATGTGTCCTGTATGTAATTTCCCGCATTCCAGATTTGCTTTTGGGTTTTGTTGTGCGCACAGATCTAATTGTGGGAAATATAATAGTTTGCCTTTTGTTCCCCAGGGTCATTTTACTATCGCTTAAACCCAATGGCGGGGTTGATAATGGAATCCAGCGCTGTAAATTAGGGATTGTAAACAAATTATTCCCCTCCTAATCCGATTACCACATTCCTATTATTAAATCTGAACATGAATCCACCGCAGTATGCAGGGATATTAAACTTACATTATTATTAGAAAATAAATTTCCTTTCTGTTGTAGTGTTATTGCCCCCCTTTTTGTAAAGTGTCAATGGGCCTCCCCCGCATTAAGAGCACGCTGCAAATTGAGATTAATGGAGCAATTATAGCCCATTCAGAGACGGGTGTGTGTGTGTGGGGGGGGGGCGCGACTTCTAGCTGGAAGGTGCAGGGGTGAGATAAGTCCATTGGTTGTATTGTTGTCCTGCCACCAACATGTTGTCCTTTCTTTATGCCGAATGAATGCATGTGTTTTGTTTGGCTGTTGACATCATTTATACCTCTGGTACAATAGGAGGGATGCAGAGCACATGCGCACCGACGCTAACCTCCATTCACACATCATGATTAATGCCTGCTAGAACCAAGTCCTAATCGAATCTGATGTTGTCAAACAATCACTAAATAGGGAAATAAACGACTTCATCATAGCTGCCTCTCTCTCGGGCAGCACAACTGTCAGTGGGAAGTCATTAAAATATGATAATGAAAAATTGCTCAATTAAATGTTGTTATAGGCAGTGACCTTCATTCGATTAAGATACTAGAACTTGCCTATATGTTCTCAACTGTGTGGATGGGGAAGTTTTTGGGATAAGTCGGAGACTGTGGGAAATTAGGGTGCTGGTGTGACACATTCAAACCCATCTTCATATATCTCCAAGACAAATCAAAGCAAATAGAGCATTTGTTAAAACTTTGCTAGACCTGTTAACAATATAGAAAACATATAATATGTATGATTTAAGTTTGCAATTGTTTGTCTATGATCTGACAAAAGAATGTACAAGAGAAATTAAGATCTTTGTAAGAATCAATTTGCTATGGATATAAAGCTGCCTTCAATAAATAAAATAAATGGATGCAAACTGCTAATGTGTCAGGAAATGCAACCATTTTCCAGTTTTAATTGGTGATTTAATTTAATTGTCTTTCCTTTCTTTTTTTTTAATGCAGGTTTGGTTTCAGAACCGCAGAGCAAAGTGGAGGAAGACAGAGCGAGGGAGCGCAGACCCTGATGGAGGGAAAGAGCAGATGAGTGACGGCACTCCTCCATCTCGCGGCATCAACTCTCAGTCCCCAGTGGACCACAGCAGAAAGCAGAAAGAACCACTGGAGATGCAGCAGAGGTGAGAAAAGACAAATATATGATTGTTGTAGCTGTTATTGTTGTCAAATAGTACCCTATTGGTAGCATAACGATTGCTGCTGGTTCAGATTTGCAGACAGTATTTGGATGATGGACAAACATAAGAGGCAATAACCTTCCTGTGAAGAACAGTCACCACAAAACTTACAGCCATCTAGATCATTTCTGATTGCACAGTGTCCTTAATAAACTCTTCCAATTAAATTGATTGGAAACAAATCAAAGCTGCGGAGAAAAGCAGCTCTGCAGTGCATGTTGTAGGAAAATAGTATTTTTAGAAATGTATGCGTATTAATAAAATAATTTGTCCGTTTTAACTCCTCACTAGATAATTGAAAACAGTATGTCTGTTTTCTCCAGTATCAACAGGACAGTGGGTCCAAGTGGTCCGTTCTTCCCATCTTGTATACCAGGCACACTCCTCAACTCTGCCACCTACGCCCAGGCCCTCTCACAGGTCGCCACGCTGAAAGGTAAATATGATTCTCAATAATTGACAAAAGAATATCGTGATAATAAAGATGTGATGATGTAAACATGGTTTCCAGTAGTCTCATCACAAATCCCACTTTTGTTATCTTTCAGGTAACGGCTTGTGCTCCTGCTGTGTTTCTGACCCCATGGGCTTGTCCTTCCTGCCGCCCTACGGTTGTCAGGGCAACCGCACAGCCAGCGTCGCCTGCCCTGCGCATGAAGGCCCGTGAGCATTCGGAGGCTGTGCTGCAGTCTGCCAACCTGCTCGGTGCGGCGACTGGTCCCGGCTCTGGTGTGGGAGTCCTGTCTGGAGTCGGCATGGGCCCAGCTGGGCTGGCGAGGCCCACTGTGGGTCCCTCCATCGAGGTGCCCATCGCTTTGGGAAGAGGGGGAGACAGCTCCAGTCCCAGCCCGGCCAACAAGGTCCCAGTCCTGGGCAGCAGTCCTGACAAACACCCTCACTGCTCCAAGGAACCTCTGGAGAAAAAGTGAAGCGCTGGACACAAACGTGGATGTACTGATACTCTAAATCTGTGTGATCGTGCCTGTTATTACTACTCTACTCTGGTCCTATGAGCAACTAAGCACAACTACTGACTGACTCCAGAAACAGCCTGGGAGAGACTTTACTGATATCACAATGTATGGATGCAAACATTAAAATATTTATTTGACAGTAAATTATTATTGTTTGTGAGAAATGCTGAATATTCGGGGCCTTGTTAACCCCATAGAAGCACAAGTGTGGTTTTGGATCTATATCTGTCTTCACGCACTCTTGGACTATTTGATGGACTAAAATAGATACAACATGTGTGCAACAAAAACCTGTTTGATAATGTGAATTTAAGTAATCCTGATACAGTCCCTCTCGTTTTCATAAAGAGGACAGATGCTTACATTGTAAATGTCGATGCATGTAAACTATGTGGTGATGGCAGGACCGGGAGGAGTTTTGAAGGATTTTGGCAATATAATGTTTATGCCATCAGGTTATTAATGGGCTCAAACAATCTCTCATTCTTTTGATTTTAAAGTGAAAGTGCACTTTAATATTAATCATTTTCAGTGTAAATGTGTACATGTGCCAGAATACAGTATGTTCACGTGTGAACCCCAGGCAGGCTGAAGAAGACCCAGTGACAGAGCGCTGGTTGTCCCTTCCACTCTGTTAGCACATCTGTAGCGCTAGCAGACAGGGAACACACCAGTCCTGTTGTGACATGTTCTTTAAAACAATTAAAGATGTAGTCGCTCATGTTCCTCTCCTGTTGCCTCGCGCTCCAGCCATCTGTTCTGATACATTATTTATCAGTTTCCCTTAAAGCCGGGAGAGGAGAGCAATTGTAACTCTTATTATTTATTTACTTTTAGGAACGCTCAACCTCTTCCTCTCTCTCTCTCTCTCTCTGAGCATTTTTTAATAAACCCCATTAAACATGATATATGCTATTTATTAATGTTGAATTTCCATTTTTTTTTTAAACATCTCTCATCACCTCAGGGCTCTCCACACAGTAGCTTTTCACAGGCAATACATGTGTTTATTTATTATTCCTAAATATCTCTCCTCACTAGAATGACTTTTGAATAAAGGATCAGCTGATCAGATTGAGAATACTTAACCGCAGAGCACACAACCAATAGTTGGGCTGATTCAATTTGCGTCCTTGAGGATTTTTAGGAAATTACTTTTGATAGTCAATAACACAATTAAGTAAACTACACACACATTATCATGAATAATTGATAAGAAATTATGTATTACCATGAAGTACTGATTCAATAATTGATGAGGCGACACCCTGGTGACATAGAAGAGCGAGATAATGTCAGAAGTCGTGCCAGGAGTACAGAGCTCTCACATCCTCTTTTTACACCATTATGTGTGCATGTTGTAAGAAGCCTACGAATACTCAAATAAAGTGACATTTTCACTGACTGTGAGTCACCTTCTTGTGACATTAACCCTTTTTAAGATTTGATGGGATTTCTATTTTATTGGGACACCTTATTTAAAAAAAAATTTTTAAAACCCACAACATCCTATAAATAAATTTACGCTTTTCATACAGAAATGTCAAAATGCAGTTAAAATTAACTTTCAAATAAGAAACTATTATGGCCTATTTTTATATATATTTGGTATCATAATATTATATAGCAGGTACTCTGTTGTATCTATTCATGTAACAAATAATATGACTAAAAACATCATGTCCTAATATAATGATTTAGCTTTAAGAGAATTCCACAGCAAAGATGTTAAGCCCCCTGACATGGCAGCTAATGATAACACAATATCCTTATACAAATCAGCTCTTTTTCTAAAAATGTACCAATATGGACGACGGATTCCAGCCAACTCATACAAAAGACGTGAAAAACACATTCAATCTCTCCAAAATTGAATACAGTAGTTGTGGAATTTAATCATTAGCCAAAACAAAGGATGCTGAAGTTATAATGACTCCGATCATCATTAAGTTCTGCATGGTGCCCATAATTCACTGCTTTAATATTTCATAAACAAGTCAAGTTGGTGTTGACATTCAGCTGTGCATGTGGCATCATTGATAATTTTCTGTCACCTAAAAAAAGTCCCGAGGCGGTTTTGTGGAGCATTGTTATATCAAATTAGCTGGAGAGCGGCCAGAAAAGCAGACAAACATGGTGAATATGGGGGACAGCAGTTGAACTCTGTTCTTACAGTGCAGTTAATGGGCTTCTTTTGTTGCAGTAATGAAATATTTTGCTGGGACGTGGGGAAATATGTCCTGAAACAGGGAGACGTTGTGCACATGCACCCGTCAACAGACAATATAAGGCACACAGAAAGAGACATTATGCTTTAAAAAGACTGGCACATACATACCATTTTTTTTACTTGACATCGGGTGCAACACCTACAATTTTACTATTCAAGGACCCAGCTTCCAAAATCAGACATAAAGTGCATTCAAGGCCGGTCAACAGAAGGGCCAAAAACACTCCGCTACAGTATCATCTCTTTTCATTCCTGCAACAGACCTGATCAATAACCCAATCAATTAGAATCAATTAAGCTCATTTCTGAATGGAGATAATACAAACAAAGCATATCTTAATGCAGCAAGTAATGTGCCTGTCTGCTGTCTGCCACATAACCACTGCTCCTTACTCAGCACAGGGAAGAGCATCCTCAGCGTTTGTGATCAGTGCTTACAGTCCTTACTAGCTTCACAATACAACTATGTTGGAGCTTAGTTGAAGAGTTGCACTGTGCAAAGACTGAAGATATGTATAAAGAAAAGTCTAAATCTCAGTACAGTACCAAATTGAATTGAACGCCTGTTCTCAATTTGTCCACTAGAGGGACTTACAGAGCAGGAAACCAGCCTTCATTTGAAACTTCAGTGGGGAAATTAAGCATTTTGGATTAACACACACTGAGTAATATTTGCTATGGGGCGTTTTTGTAAATTGAATTGTATTAATCAAAACTATGTTTTTATAAGTACCGGCTCAAAAATAGCAACACAAGATGATACAGCAGCTAGTAGCAAATTCTGAATGAAGATGTTTCATATCTGTGAGGCTGATTATCTCATCTACATGGAGGAAATGTAGACACGGATGTTACTGATCGACAAAGAATCCAGTGTGGAAAGAAAAATGGTGGATGAGATGGTAGAGGTTGTTTAGAGGGGAGGAAAGAGATTAGTTAAAAAGGGATTACCTCAGCCTTTCTCAAAGTTTAGTATGCAAAACCATCTGTGTGTATGTGTGTGTGTGTGTGTGTGTGTGTATGTGTGTGTGTGTGTGTGTGTGTGTGTGTGTGTGTGGGCATATGTGGAGGAGTGTGTCTCCATTAAGGCCCATGTGTGTATGTCCATCATCTCACCAGGCCAGCCCTGCACCCGCCAAGAATCCCAGGAAACTATCTGCTACAGCAATCTCCTATTATAGCAGCGGCCTGTAGGAGGGGAGGGAGATGGGGGAGGGGGAAGGGTGAGGTACAGTTCCTCCCCTTATGGCCTCTTCAGCTGGAGGGTGAGTGAGGCTGTAGCCAGGGAGATTAGATGTCCATAGTTTTAGTACTGTTATAAGAAGTGTAAAACTAATGTTGAAATGAACCTCTCAGATATGTGTTATTAAATGAAAAACCTCTGTGAAAGGAAGTTAATGAACAAATCTGCTTCTGTCATATAGTACTATATATAATACTATATATAATACTATATAATAGTCATAGGCTTCATCCAAGTCTATGGTGACCAGGAGCCACTTGTTGACACTTCATATAGTACGTGTTAATTCTGTTCTAGAAGAGGGTGAAACTCTAGTGTGAGGCAAATGAGTTATTTATATCCCGCAGAGGGGGCACCCAAACCACAGTCCCCCCCTACACCCCCACCGAACACCCACAATAATAACACACCTTCAGGATATTGGGTTTTTCTCCTGGTTTAGAGCACACAACCTCTTCAGTCAGTTGCAACGCTTTCCTACTTTGTGACAGTTAGCTCTAGCTCCTAATAGCCAACAGTTAGCTGTCCAGATTTATAAATAGTTGAGAGGCTGTTTGTTTCATCCATCTGACACTCGACACCAAAGGATCTCACAGATCCGCATGCAAGCTCAAGCCCTCATTCTGTCCCCCCATGGTGGACACTCTCTGTGGGACAACTCCTCTATTTCTGTCTGGTCTCCAGGCCCGGGTCCCGCGGCATGACTCTGGACAGATGCTCAAAGACCTGACGGTGGACTACATAGAGGTTTTTGCTTTGGATTGTTGTCAATAGAAAGAGACAGAGAGAGCAGGATCAGATCTGCAAGGTCTTTTTTGGGAGCCTTCTGAGGCGTTTACAAATAAGGCCCAAATTATGGATTATAAAACTGGAAGGTAAGACAAGAGGTCACTCTACATTCTTGTTCATGTTGAAGGAGGGACAACTCCAAAAGAAAATAATAGATAAAAAGCCTAGGTTAAAGGTAAAACAATAGCTACTCAACATTACACACGTGTGCAGTGTCTTTTTCAGTGAATTAAAGTGTAAGAGTAAGAATTTTCATGCAGACAAGTGAATACATAAATGAAAACATATGAAATAATTATTTGCTTTAATCTCCAAAAGAAAATATACATTAATTTACTAAAAGGTATTGACTGACAGCATTTTATCTTGATTCCACTGACAGTTGGTGACATATAAACATTTGGTCACATCCTTTCTGCTCTCAGATTTGACAGCTTTGCTGCTGTTCAGTCTTAGTTTGGTCCACACTCCCTCTGGAAATGAAGCCTCTTTGGTGTCAAGTTTTAGAGTTGGAGGCCCGTCACTGGACAAAAATAAACCTGTCACATGCAAGGATTAACAGAAATTAAAAGATTAAAAAAGAGTTTGACATGAGATTATTGTTGCAAAAAAAGGGCTAAGATTAGGTACAGTTACTAAAACTGTGCATGTTTTCTTTTAATGCTACTTTATGATGTTTATAGATTCTTCTTTCTTCACTGAACAGAATGAGTCGATTGGGTAGAGATAGAGAGACATTTCATTCATTAAGTCAGAGATTGTGTGTGCTAATTGTTTTGTTGATGCTTACCATGAATTGAAAGAATATGCTTATAATCAGTGTGACTAACAAAATATAAGCCCTCGCCTAATTTGCTGTTGTTTACTGCTTCAGTAGAAAGGTGTTGCACGACATTTTTAAACTTCCTTTTATTTCTGCATCAGTTTTATTTCATAGTGACAGTGATAGCAGCACAGCAGTGTAGTGTGTAGCAGTCCTGTAGATGCATGAGAGATGGATGGTGTCCAGGTCAGAAGATATTAATGAACTACTGGATATTCTGAGCAAGGTGAAGGTGATGCCTGACAGCTGCTGTAAATTTAACCAGAACATACCCATGACGTTACCTTGTTGCATCTAAATGTGCAAACATTGTATTTTAAAAGAAAAGTACAACAGGGGAAGTCTATTAGAAGGTTTGAAGATAGAACTTATTTTAGTACGGAGTTTTTAAGCATTGTTTTTAACTCTGAGGTTTATTTTATTAAGTAGGTTTTGCATTACATAAGTTTTACATTTTAAATCTAGGTTATTATAAGCACAGTTTTGAAGGCCCTCCAAAAGCAATACACAACAGCCAGCATACGGGTAATGTGTGAGAGTAACATGGCTAGGAAAAGTCATTGCATCAACAGATACAAATATATCACAGCACTCACTCATGACCTGTTTTAGATTTACAGATTAGAAAACACTGATTTTATTTATTTAAAAAGATTTGCACAGACATCCCCACTAACTACCTCCCCTTATTAATTACCTCTGCTAATTGTTTTATGTTTTATACACTTTTTAGTTTGTAAATGGGTCATTTTGGTAATGATAATGTTTCCAAGTCTAAATTAAACACAGTTGGTTTTTATTAGTTTAAATATCACATTGAAACATTTTAGATGAAACATTATGTACTTATACCAGCAATATTGTTTTCTAATATTACCTCTGAAATCTCAAGTCAGGAGCAATTCTATGTAAGGGTATTCTAATCTCCTCTCACCTGCTCTCCGTACGGCAGTAAAACCAAAGGGGTTCCACTACAGTTGACTGGGCCTAACAAGACTTAAAAGGGAAACAGCTTAATGTCCAACCTGCACTGGTATAACTCATCTATCCTCTTATTAATATTAACACATTGATAATGGGACATTTTGTTTTAGTTAGTTCCCACCTCTAATTAATGTTAAACCAACGTCTATAAATCTAGCTTTTATTCCAAAAGTGAATCACCCATACAATAAATGTGTGTGTTTCTGTGTGTGTGGTCATCTAAGTTTGTACGGATCCTGCTTTCCCGAAATAACTCACGTGAAGCTGTTGTTACTGTGCCTGGCAACAGTGTAGTTTTATTCACAACATGTCTCTGAAGGTCATAGTGATGAGTAGAGGGATTTACAGGGCTGTTTTGAGAACCACATACAGTACATTGCTGCTTAATGCAAAAGGAAAAAGTGTCTTATCAAAGCCAGCTATCATAAAATAGGCACTACAACAAACAAGTTACAGCTTGTAAAATGATCTCACATAAGAGAAAATATTTAGTAATCTCAGGCTTTGGATCAAGGTTGAAATACATCCCACATGCATGCCATGCAAACATTATTATAAAACTCATTCTTTTAAGATGAATGCATGAGTGCTTTTTCAGGACCAGACTAATTCTCCTTTCTTTTCTCTTTTAGGAAAAGAACAAATTCCAGGATTTCTTTGTACAGAGGCCAGAAAGAAAACGTTAAAAGAATCCAAATAAAAAACCCTGACTCAGGGCGCTAAACTCTGGGTCCTGTAGCTTCAGCAGCAGGCAGAGTGTATCATTTCGAGGTCTGTGTTTGCATGAATGACTGAACAACTGAGGACAGAGCTCTTTGCTAGCGAACCTGCATCATGACCTCAGTTGAGAAGCGCCGCTCAGGCCGAAAGAGTGGCGGGCATCGAAAGCACAGCGATGGAGGCTACAGTGACACCTCCAGTGGTGGGTCCTTCCTGGATGAGACGGACCGTGAGGTCAGCAATCTGACAGATCGAGCATTCAGAAGTCTCTGCATTGGAGATGAGGCTGTTTATAATGACTCAGACCTCTGCTCGTCTTCTCCCTGCACCCAGAGAGACAGACAGCTGGCCTTTAACCAGAGTGGCCAGGACAGAGAGGACAGAGAGAGGGAGGAACTTAAACGAGCTGCACATGAGAGCTTTAGCGTCAGGATGGAGCAGTATGGACAAGACTGGATCCATGGAGGAATGTATGGGGCTGAGATCCAGAGAGATCCACAGTGGGAGGTGTATGGGGAAAGGACACCGGGGAGGGTTTCTGCCACATTCCAGCACTCCTTTGTGGAAACCTCTCAACAGGGGGAATCTCTGGGTGAAGAACAGCTCTCTTTCCTTAGCAATGGAGCCACAGAGTTTAATTCGCAGCAACGCAGAAGCCGCTCCAGAGTTTCCTCTCTGATCAGAGCTTTTAACTCTGAGGGACAAAGGGACGGAACAGGGACGGATGGTAAACTCAGAGAGTGGAATGATGAGACAAGTTGGGACAAATCAGCTCTGATGAGTATCCAAAGGGAACTTTCTGAGTTCTCTACATCTTACCAGCAAAACTTTGACAGTGGTCAGTTCCCCTTAGCTGGCTCCTTCTCATCCCGAGACACCAACTTATATTCCTCTAAAGTAGCAGCAGTGTCTCACATGAATTCTGAGTCCTCTTTTATGAGATCTTCCCACAGTAAACACAGCATGTCCACTGAGGTGAACAGTAACTCTAACTTCTTTATACACAGTGAGTTTAGTCCATTTAAGGTATGGAGGGACCATAACAGGTTTCCCTTCCAACAAGGAGAAGTGTCAGGGTTTATGCATTGTTCAGAGTTTCCAAAGTGGTATGAAACACCAATGTACAGGGAGCTTTCACTGGAGGCCCAACCACATGGACCTTATAGGTTTGAGGAGAGGGGTATCAGACAACCAAGGAATAACTCAGCCCCTTTCGTTCCTCCCAATCTTCCACGCTCCACCTCAACATCCACACTGCTGCAGAAAGCGTGTGCCGTGGAGACGCGTTGTGAGTCAGAGTTGACGGGTCATTACCCCCACAGGAAGAGGACGCAGAGCCTGGGAGCAAACAGGCTCCCATCACAACGGCCATCAACTGCATCACCTACCAGCGATATGTCTCGACGTGTCCAGGACACCATAAGCTCGGTCAAAGCCCTCCAGCAAAAAATCAAAATGATGACAGAGCAAAATATCGCAACAGGGATGACAGCAAATCAACAGGGGGGGCTTTGTAGCAATGATAATGTCATTCCTATTGGTTACAATACAACAGTGGCACCAAATGTTGTCAGCAATAACACAAGCACGACTCCCTTCAACATCAGCCAGCTGCTGACACCTTTAGTTCATGCACATCAAGAAGCAGAGACATCAGAGGTCCAGCAGTATGCAGTTTCCCCTCAACCTGTGGAGCATGCTCCAGTGCGAGCAGAAAGCAGGGGAGCCACTCCTGTTATTGGGATGTCCAGCTACAAGTCCAGAGCCACAAGCCTACTCTTCAATCTCAAAGACAACAGGAAAAGAGTAAAAAGCACCTACAGTCCTACCAAATTCAAAGGCTTGGAGACACTGGAGAAAAACAAACAGCCCTCTCTCCAGGAGCCTCGAGATACTGTGATAGACATCCCCAACTTTCCAGATCCAGACGTTCAATTTCTCCAGGTAGAGGAATCCAACAGGACTAATGCCGCCTCATATCAATATGCAAACCAGTATCATAGCCCCGGATTGTCACTTACAACACCAAATTCGCAACCTGCCCATACAGGTCAATATTCAGATTACACTTTAAGTGAGTACCAGACAGCTCAGATGCAAAGTGAGATGGTTCATCACTCTGGTCTCACTGGCTTCATACCTGAAAGTTATGCTAGCAATCAGCCGGCTAATGGACAGAATCTCTATGAAGACTTATCGTCATTTGCTCCCTATCAGCAAGGCATGATAGATAATGTAGAAACTCTGGGAGGAGATGTATACAGGCTTAATCCCTCTTATAGAGCTACAGAAACACCAAAGCTAAATGCTGACAACAATCAACACAGAGAATATTCAATAAGTAAGGCAGATGCTGAGCAACATTTTAATGAAACAGTGGGAAGGGAATTCACAAAGGTGGATAGATATCAGCAGCTCAAAGACAACAAACATGATTATAGTAATGTGTCCTCACAGGATAGGTGGAGACCGACAAACAGCCAAGACACAGAACATCTGAAAGCAGTCTCTCCATGGAAACAAGAGATAACTGCTTTAATAGAAAAAGACCAACATGCTTACCAAAGAGAAGCCACGATAACGGAAGAACTAAATTCACCAACAGACAAATACAGAGGACAAAATCAGCAAAGTATAAACAAAGAACTTGATAAAATAGAGTTGAGGGAGAATTTTGTTGTTGGAACATCTTCTCAAAAAAGGGCTGAGTTGGTCAATCCTAACATTTCAAACCGACTGCCACAAAATGCTCCATTTAGTAATGACACTATAGAAAATCCAGCATATTATGGACACCAGCAACCTGGAGCTTTTATAGACAAATATGCACTTCAAAAGTATTACAATGAGGAAAATGAAATGAAAGATAATTATTTGACACAGAATTATAACAAATGTGCTGATCAAGAATACAGAAACCAACACACATTGTATTCTAATAAAGACAAAAGTATGCTCACGCAAGAAACAGCTCAGAGAAAACAATATATGCCAATTCCAAAGGTGTATGAAATGCAAAGTCTTCAGCCAATAGAAACTAAACCACAACTTAATATGCAGAAACATTCATTATCTAACCCTGGTAATGCATTGGCCCCCACAAAGGTAAACCAGGTAGAAGACAGACAGTTTGTTAAAGTTGAGCCTGAACAGGCCATAGCAGAGCATAATAAAGCAAAACAAGCCCAAGCAGAGCTCGCAAAGGCTCAGCACTGGGCTCAAGTGGAGCAGCACAAAGCGGAGTCTGCGAGGTTAATTTTAGCAGGGCAGACTGGTTCGGAGAAAGTCAAAGCAGAAGAGGCCAAAGCAGAACTAACAGAGCACGAGAGAGTAAACCAGGTTAAAGCAGAACATATTAAAAAGGAGAAGAGAAAAGAAGAACAGTCCAGAGAAATACAACCAGAGTCTGCCAAAGAGGAACAGACAAAGACAGAGCAAATCAAAGCACATAAGGTAACTGAAGGGCCTACAAATATTACAGAGGAAGTAGGAGCAGAGCACTTGAGACAGGAGCAGGGTGAGCAGGTCAAAGTAAAACAAGCTGAAGCAGAGAGGCTAAAAGAAGAATACATAATGACTGAACTGGCAAACGCCGAGGAGACTAGGCAGGCAAGATTAGAGCAACCTAAAACTGAACAGGCCAGAAAAGAAAATATCCATACAGAGCAAATTGTAGAAGAACAGGTTAGAGCAGATCGAGTTGAAAGGGAGCAAATGGAGGCAGAACAAATCAGAACAGAAAAGTTAAAGCCGAACAAGCTGAAGCAGAGCGTAGAAAAACAGAACAAGCAAAACTAGAGCAGATACAAGAGCAACAAGCTAAATCAGACCAAGAAAAGACTAAGGTAGTTGAAGGGGGAAAGGTCAAAGCAAACCACATTCAAGTTGAGGATATTATACAAAAGAAAGCTGAGGAAGATTCAATTCCATTGGGTCGAGAAAATGCAGAGCAACCTACAACAAAGATAAGTGAAGCCAAAGAGAGAAAGGCAGAGCAGGCAAAATTGGAACAAACCAAAGTGGAGATAGCTAAAGCAGAGCTAACAAAAACAGAGAACATACAGGAAAAGTCTGCTAAACCCGCAGCAAAACTAACAGTGACACAACAGGTCAAAAGTGAGCCAGATAGGGTTGAGCAAGTTAGATCAGAGTTGGCTAAAGCTAAAGCAGAATTGGCTAAAATAAAAGAGAAAATGAAAGGAGAGCAAAAAAAGATAGTCAGAAATACAGTTCTCCCAAAAGAAAATGGGAGTAAGACAGATGCTCCTTTAAAGGTTAATATCAATACAAATGAAAATCAAGACCAGGCAACCGACATGCATCAACAGAGGGAAGACTTAGTTGTTAGCAGGCTATATTCAGTTCAAGCTAATATTGGGGTTGATGAGTATGAGCGTCTTAGAGAGAAATATGGTTGTGTTGACACAACTTCACCAACCAGAAACCAAGCGTTAGCTGCAGGAAATTCAAATGACGTCACTGAAACACCGGTCTTATTTCTTGATAAAGTTGAGACAAAGAATGACGAGAAATCAAAAGACAAATATAGCCCTGCAAGCAGAGTTGCAACAGTCAACACAGAAAATAAGGAGGAAGGAGGCAGCTTTAAACCCATTGAGTTGACGGAAAGTCAGTATGTGTACAGTGAGTCATCCAAAGAATTCAAATTATCGGATGGTAATTGTTTACCTACCAATCTAGATAAAAGAGCAAATAGTGATACTATTACTGATAAAGTAAAGGATGACAGTGTTGAAAAGTTGGGGAAATGTGAGCCTCTACAACTTCCACCCCCTGATATTTCACAGCAAAGAGATTCCGATTTGCCTAAACCGCTCCCCCTTGAAAGAAAACAAAAGTCAACTGAGCACAGTGCAGGTCCAGGTAAAAATATACATTTTATCCCTCCCAGAGTATTGTCCCATAAAGAGAGAACACAGACCAAGCAGGAGATTCTGACTTCCAAGATAAAAGCCCATGCTGAAAAAGAAATTTCAGCTATTAAAGAAAAGGGTTTTGCTGTACGAGATGGGTTTATATCCAAAAATTCTGCCAAGCATTTAGCAGGTAGTCAGAGTATTAATATACGACAGAGGCCACCAGCACAGGACGTGTCTAAAAAACATGAAAGCACAATGTCCAGTAATATTACACCAACGCACCAGATGGAGCCTTCAGTAAAACAGATGGAACCATTCAACTCAGTTTCACCTCCCATCTCTGTTACAATACCAGTGAAGTCTGCAGCAACCACCAGTCACTTATTAGACCATTCACAGACACAAGTTCCCAAAGAACCAATGAAGTGCAATGACAATGTGCCAAAACCACCCAGAGTAACAAAACATGCAGGAAGTTATACCATGACCACACATGAGGGCATGGTAGAAAATCAAGAAGAAAATAATCAATCTGGAATTAAGCCACCAATACAAAGTAAAGAGAAGGCACCCAAGAACAAGAAAGCAAAACAGGAAGCAAATCAAGGAGAAAATTCAAGACGGAAAAAGGGACATCATCTTTCAGTGAACACTGACCATCTCAACAAGACGAAAGAGGACCCATCACAAGCTATAGCTCTGGTTGAAGCTGAAAGCTTCAAACCTATGACGACACAAAAGACTGACAGTAAACATGAAGCCGTTCCTGAGGACTCAGCACCTTCACTAAATCTTGTCTGTGTTCAGAACGAGACTCCAGTAGCTGATGACAACTTGAAGATCATAGGAATAATGGTAACTGTACAAGAAAGAAAGCCATCTATGGACAACGGTGAGAGGAATAACAGCACTAAAGAACAAATTAATCTAAAAGAGAAAGAGTGCAAAAATTCAGAGCTAGATAAATGTAATCCCAGTTTAGGTGTGGAAGTAAGTAATGGAAATACATCTTCAAAAGAAGATAGCACAGTAAAGCCAAAAGATGGAGTTGTACGGAACACTCATTTGACAATGAAGGAAGAACAAACTAAAGTTGGTATGAATAATCATCACAAAAACAAGCAAGAAACGTCAATCCTAGAGACAAGACAGAACAATGTTTTTGATACAGCCACTGTGAAAAGTACCAATCTCCAGCAGGAGAGTTCTTCTATAAATGCAAGACCCCAAAGGGTAACCCAACTCCAAGAGCCATTGGCTGAAAAAGATGCGCCCTCCACCGTCACTGTACTTTCTAAAAATAAAGTGTTGGCTGAAACTCAACCCCTTCCCTACAAACAGGACATAATAGCGAGTGATACAAAACACCACACGAATGAAACACCAAAAGAAAACTCAGTAAAGAGCACAAGGAAACATGCAGTTAAGAATAATACTGAAGAGAAAAATCTGCCAAAAAGTCCAACAGCACATACCAAAGAGAACTTCAAGGCCAAAGTGGTGAACACAGCAATCAACTACGCAAATGATTCAAACAGCGCTGATGCTGAAGCTCTGATAAAACATGACATCCAGCCATCAGTGAAAGAAGAAATGACAACTGTTATATATCCATCCAAAAACAGCAACATAGATAGTAAGAGTGCACCCCTAGTGGAAGAAAAGAGATGTGACTCAACACCACTAAAGCCGTCCAACAAAACCAGTCTATCAAACCATTTAACTGAGAACGAAGACACCAAATTATCTCCAAAATATCAGCATAAAGAGACACACATCGGAGAAAATAATCAAGTTAATGATAATGTGCATATAGACAGCATTGCCATCAGAGTTGGGGCAGCAGTAACTGAGAAGGACGGCCTGAAAGTGGAAGGAAAACATCATGTCACCAGTGTATCTTCTGATGTAGTTGCAGCTAATGAACATAAACAAGTTGCATCATCGAATCTTGAAGAAAATGTGAACATTTTAAGCAATGAAGTCAGAACCAAAAACCTCACTCTAGCAAGTAGTGAGAAGCCGGTGAAAGACAGTTTGGAAGACACATTGACAGTACAAAGCGTGTTGTCCAGTGTGAGAAAACTGTCAGATTCCCTAAGAATCAGAAGTCAACACACCAACATAAACGCACCCAGTGACAATACTCAAGCTGAAAATGTAAGAGTAAATGAAGCCGGGAAATCAGTGGATGAATCAAATGTACAACCAATGATGGGAGACTACTTTCAAGTGCAAGGGGTATCAGAAACAGATGATGAACCACACAATCGTACAAATGGTGATACATCAGATGCTGGAAGGGAACTTCCAGGATTGCAACCAAACAAGGCAGCTATCAGTAATGAAGGAAACAATGAAGTCTTTGTGCTGGATCAAAGTAAAATGAAAACAATGGAATCAAGTTCAGTGACAGTTCAAGGTGAGAACCTAAAAATTAAAAACAGGGAAACAGAAGATGACCTGGCTTCAAAACAGAGTGATGGTCCCACAGAGAGACAGAGTAATAACAGTGAGAAGATAGAGGCCGGTCAAGCTGTTCACATCAGAAAACATCACACAGAGAACCAGTCCAGTTTATCAGCAAGGGAAAGACATTGCTCAACAAAGGAAAATATGGTTAAAGAAAAACTTGAAGTTAAACCAAAGCCAAAAGAAAGGGTATCCACAATACCTGATATATCAGCAATTGCAGACTATGCCAGATTAAAAGTAATTGTTTCAGAAGACGAGGCAAACCCAATTCAGGAATTCCCACCCAACAAAAAGGAGGGATTCTTTCCAATAATACAGAGTCGTCATAGCAGACGTCCAGTGTTTACTGTTGACCCACAAGACATCTCTGTGAAAGAGAAAAAATTGCCAAAAAAGACAGAGGCCAACTCCAAAGTGAACAAAGAGCCTAAACTTTTAGTATTTCCCATTACGGAGAAAGAACACCAAAGGACTGGGATGTTCAAACTGGGAGACAGAGAAAGACAAGAGAAAATGCTTTTAGATGCCAAGGTCAATGAAGGTGCATTAGACAATGGGGCAAAACATGCACAACATCTCAAAGAGAGAACCAAGTCACCATCAACTCATCTTAAGAACCAGGGAAGTGAAGAACAAATAGCAGGAACTGACACCCAAAGAGTTTGTCAAGTAGAACAAATTATTCATCAGACAAACAAACCTCCCTTGCAAGCAGCAACTTCATCTTCTTCAGTAAACATGCCAAGAAGCACATCTGTGTCCCAACACCTAAAGCCAACTGATAACTCTTATCCACATGAAAAACGTATTGGAGAAGTGTACAACATAGAGAAAATAATACATGAGAAGAAGATTGGGGAAGAGAGAACAGAAAAAACAAAACAAGAAAGGCTTGCAACTCTGCATAAAGAAACTGAAGCACAACAGCAGAGAAGAGCAAGACAGTTTGAGGAAAAACAAGCCTCTCGGATAGAAGACGTGAGAGTTAAAAATATGATAGAGGAGAATAGAGCTTCTCTGGCTGAAGAAGAGAGGAGAACTGCTCAGAGAGAAGAGGAGAGGAGAACAAGAGAGCGGGAGGCCATTGCTTTTAAGATCAAGGAGAGGCGGGAAAAACAGAGAGCAGCATTAAGAAGGGCAGACGAAGAAAGAGCTGCTCAAAAAGAAGAGGAGATGAGAGCAAAGCAAAGAGAAGAAGAAATAAGAATTAAAGAATTTGAGAAGAAGAGGAGGATAAAGATTGAGGAAGAGCGTAGAGCAAAATTAAGAGAGGAGGAAGAGCGAATAAAAGAGGAGGAGGAGAGGAGGAGGGTGAAACTGCGAGAAGAGGAGAGAGCTGCTCAAGAAGACCAGCAGAGAAGAGTGGCACAAAAGGAGCAGCAGAGGAGAGCTGCACAAGAGGAGCAGCAGAGGAGAGCTGCACAAGAGGAGCAGCAGAGGACGGGTGCTCTAATTGAGGAGCAAATGCGAGCTAAACAGATTGAGGAGAAGATACTCGCTGATATTGAGGAGAAAAAGAAAAGAAAACTGAGAGAGGAAGAGAAAGCTGCTCGAATTTCAGAGGAGGAAAGGATCAAAGAGATCAAGAAGCAGAAGAAAGCAGAGCAGAAGATTGAAGAGCAGAGGGGAGAAAGAAAAAAAAGGGAAGAATGGATGAGAACTCAGAGAGAGGAGGATGAGAGGAGAGCTGTTGGAAAAGAAAGAAAAGAAAAGCAAGTCGGAGAGGAGAGTGCCAGACTCCTTAATGAGAACCAAGCAGCACTGAAAGAGGAGGAGAACAGGGTAGCAAGGGAACACATGCTAGCTCAAGGAGAGGATGAGATCAGGGCTAAAAAGAGAAAAGAAGAGGAAAGAAAGTTAGCCGAACGCAGAGAAAAGGAGAGAGCCACTCAGATGGAGGAGCAGAAAAGAGCAGCACCGAGGATGGATGCTCTCCAGTACTATGCCATCACCTCAACAGAATCAGAGAGGAAACCCAGAGAAAGACAGCTATGCTCCCCTTTACCTTTCCAACAAAGACACAATCCATCAGGGCTTGGGTCAGCTGAGGACTCAGGAGCCTACACTAGGTCATATAGGCCACATGCCCCTGCATCTCCAGCTCCATCCCTGCCCCGCTCCAACACCTCCTCTCCTGCTCTGGGAGGCAAGCCCTCAATGTTCAGGGTGAAGGATAACACTTTCAGAGGTTCCTCTTTTACCAAGTCAGTCAAACCACGCTTCCATAAGAACTTTGGAGAGGATTTCCGGGTGGGTTCACCCATGGACAGAGGAGAGGAGGAGCAAGAGATGATGAGAAGCAGCGCTGGAACCCCTGTCTATCCTGACGCAGGATTAAACAGACTTTCTGCTATCAAAGAATCCTCCACTTTTCCGCCACCATATTCATCACAGGATTACTCAGCCCCTCTCCCACAACACAGGCCTTACTCCAGGAGGAGCATTGCTCTGGACGAAGACGACTCTCGCTCTGTCATCAGCAACATGTCAGAAGATGTGGAGAGTTTTGCCACCAGTGCAGCAGATCTGGCAGACATACGAGGCCTGTATGACTACGAAAGGTCAGAATCGGCCTGTAGCTTCAGCAGTGATGTCTCCCGTTCGATGGGTAAGCCTCCGACTGTTCCCCCAAAGAGTGAGCAAGCCTTGCGGAGAGCAAAAAGGTTGACTACTCGGAGAATCAAGAAGGAGTTTTCCAAAACTGCAGCAGACAGCCCTGCTGATAAATCTCTTCAAGAAGGCTCCAGTAATCCATCCTCCTCCATTGAGGTATGCTCCAACATCCGCCAAGCTGTGGCTTCCCCTCATTTTTCCTCACCTGTCTCCCTCGCTCATGCTCCAACATTGGGGTCTAGCTTGGCTTCTTCACACACAGAGCACCAATCTTCTTACAGCTATGCTTCCCCTCATGCCACTGGTCCTATCTCCCTCGCAGTTGCTTCACCTTATGCTACTGCCCCCGTTTCCATCCCTGTTGCCTTGCCTAATGCTACTGGCCCTGCTTCCCACACTGCTGCTCTTAAGACAGTTACTCATGTTTCCTCTTCTCCCACTCTCCATCATGTCAACCACCCAGCTCCAGCTCCAGTGACACAGTACCATGTAGAGTCAAGCTATCCCCATTCCTACCCTCTGACCCAGCGTAAGGTGCTGCAAGACCTCGGCTCTGGCCAGTATTTCGTGGTGGACGTGCCAGTTCAAGTGAAAACGAAGACTTTCTTTGACCCGGAGACGGGAAAGTATGTCCAGCTGAATGTGCGCGAGTCCGGCCAGAGCACCTCCCGACTGCAGCCCCAGCAGACGTACATACAACCTCAGCTCCAACCCCAAATGCAGGTCAAGCTTCAACAACAGCCCCAGGCCCCTCCAGCTGGCAAGCCCTTTGTGCTTTATCAAGGCAACCATGGTTATCCCGAAGACTACCAACCTCCCGCTATCAACTCTGTACCCTGCCACAGTTCATCGACCCCCGTGACTCTCCATCAGGACCAACAGCCTGTCATTGAGAGCCACAGCTACGGAAATCCAGCCTCTGAAATGGAAGAGAACTCTGAAGGACATCGCTACAGCCCAGAGAAGACTCCATACATGGACACAGTTAATGATAAAGACAAAACATATAACACAGTTTACAACACACATGGCCCATATGAGTCGTTCCCAGAGTTTGACACAAACAGCCAGGTTGCAGAAAGCTCAGTTTGTGAAAATGATAACTCAGCCCACTCACAAAGTCAGCTTCGTGATATAATAACCATCGGTGATCTGGAAGACTTTATGGAGGTGTCTGACTGGTGAGAGCAAAGACTGGGAGCTTGGGTTGATACTCTAAAACAGACAAGTAGCTAAATAAAGTATTTGATAAAATAAAGATACCCAAAAGCACAGTATGAATGAATCATGATATGCAGTATTTTAAGTGTTAGTAAATTACTTTTCAAGTGAAAATAGTCTCAGAATTGCTGCTGTTGATTTTGGAGATTCACTGTCGAACTATTTATTGTGTAACAGAGATGTTCACCATTCCATTTGACTTTTGAATGTGAGAAGTTAAGATATATTTCTTGTGTATACAGTATGATAAGAATCCCGTTGCCTCCTAAACCTAGAAGTATGCTATCATACATCAAAGAGCAACAGTGTGTCCATAGTGTTTAGTGGTTTGGAGAAACATTGGTTTCTGCTATGAACATTAGCAGGCCTGCTTAAGTTTTCAATCGTTTTACTTCTTGTTGGAGTTATCCTACTTTTGGCATTTTGTGATGCATGAAATATTGTTAAACCCACAACGACAAATACCCAATATCTGCACATGGTGTGAAGCATAGTGTGTGTATCCAACCACTGTGTCAAAGTGAAACCATGGTGATGTGATTATTGCTGTTTTTAAGGTTTCATCGGTAGTCCATTTTAAAGTTGGAAGTTTGTGAGAGTGTTTCTGTGTTGCTGTGAAACAGAGTAGTGTGACATGGACTTATCCAGCTAATAAAAACACACTTCATTCAACCAAATAATTCTCACCACAATGTCTTTCAAAATTACATCGTAAAGGTAATAAATAAAACAAAGAGGAAATATAAAAGATTGCTTCTATAGTTTGATTTCATTTTACTACTCAGAAGACTGTAATAACAATATAATATTACTGCCACTGGCATCCTCTTGAAATGTACCCTGTGTCTGAAGAATCTTTTTAGTGCATAAAAAGGGTGCATCAGGCAATTACAAAGTGTTATTGAGAGAGCACAATAATATGTCCTGAGAGAGTACATAAACAGAAAGAGAAAATAACATTTTGTTAATGACATGTGTGTGTATGTCTTTGCCTATTATATCCATGGGATCTAATAAAATAATGAAATGTACACAGCTGAGGTGAGAACGCCTGCATATACTCCTATACCAGCTTCATAGCAGCCTACTTATTGTTGATCCCCTGAGAAGCAGTAACCTGCTTCGACCACTGCAGGGCAGAGGAGAGCGATTCCTCCACTGGAGCAAAGACTTGAACTTATGTAAGGAGAAAACTTGAGGGAAACCCCAAGTTAAAGTTATATAGAAAAAAGATTGTCTTCAAAGTCACCGCAACTATCATTTTGCCCTTTTTTTACACTCGACCCTCAATTGATAAAACTTGTTAGGCTTAGCTGTATATATAGTACAATTACTATCTTTTCAAAATAAAAGATTTTGTCAAGGTCAGAAAAGATTAAACCACCTTATCAACCCACCCAGATCATTTTCCACTGAATACATGCTTTTCAAGAGAATCCTACGTACAACCTGAAGGGTTAAATCTGTTGTGTAATTCCATTTGGCTTTGGCAGAGCTCGAAGCGCCAGCAGAAGCCCTGCCTCAGCAGTTTAGCCTGCTCAATAAAGCAGCAGGCTTCATACCACTGGGACAGTCTGACAACCACAGCCAGAGACAAGCCCATGCCACTCCGTCCAGCAGCCAGACAGGGAGAGGTTGCAGCACACACACACACACACAAACACACGCACACACACACGCACACACACACGCACACACATGCACACACACGCACACACACGCACACACAAACACAAACACAAAGCTCACTTACATGAACATACAACATTTGCTCTTTGTTTACTTTATCGGGAGACGTCAGATGAGGATTATTCCTAGACTTTAAGAGTAACTTGGGTGATGGAAATGCATGTTCAGCGCTTTATGCTTCTGCAAATGACACTGTGACAGGCGCATGCACACACGCAAACCACAAGACCTGACCATCGCTTTGGAGTTCTGGGGTTTTGGGCTTCAGTCCAAGACTCCTCACATGAACACAGGAAATGACATTTCCTACATTTTGCAGGACACAGAGAGAAAGAGAGAGAGAGAGAGCGGGAGAGACAGTCAGAGAGAGGGAGAGGGAGAGAGAGAGAGTACTGGGAGAGTGAGTGGGAGTTTCTAAGTGGGAACAGAGAATTTACTGTTTCATATTACACAGAAAAGAGGAGAAAGAGGAGAAGAGTTAATGGTGGGTGAGGGCTCTGGTGGGTTGTCCAGTCAGGCTCTGTTTTGAATGTAGCTGCTTGTGTAAGTGCTGTGCAGTTTTGTTTATGGATTCGCTGACTGTGGAAAATGTACTTCTCTATAGCGGTCCTTGTCCTGACTAAGGCTCTGGTCACAGGTAAGTTCACCTTGTTTACAACAATAACCAGTAAGAAAGCGAGCCGGCAACAAAAGAAAGAGAATGTGTTTGAAGTAGTAACTTGTATCATCTAACATACTCCACTGTGAAACCATGCATTTTAAGTTTATTACGGAGCATGAAAATAATGTCAAACGTAAAATAAAAACACCTCCTAGAACTACCAACAGTTGCAAGTGCATTCATTATTATTGCATTATTGTGAACATTGATTGTCTTTTGAAAACTGGGAAAATATGGTTTTGTTTCAATTGAAACCAGTTGTTGAGTTCAGCAACTTTGTTCCCTGTGATCAGAGAAAACCTCAGCATAATTTGCATTCTAGAAACTGCCATAAAGTGGACTTACGACTCATATTTCCTGCCCTATAATCTTTTGGTTATGTTCAGTTTTGTGTTTGGTTTAAGTCACTGTCGCTGCTTTTGTTGTCACATTAAATTGTGTAGGACAGACCCTGAGGGAAGTTCCCCAACTAACACAGCAACAAAACAAAAGAAACCCAGCAATGCAGCCCATATGGTCCCTGTTATCTGGTTTGGGGGTGTACCGTACTGAAGATAAATGTTTCCCACCTGTAGAGTCTCTTTGCCTGTCTGATCACACATATTGTGTCCAGACTTCATGTCTCTTCTAGACAGACTTGACCCAGCTGGCAGCAGAAAAAAAGTACCTCCAGGAAAGTAAAAAAAAAGTGGCAGACAAAGTATGTTTCAGATTAGATTCTCAGTCCTCTTAGGATTTCTTGCTGGTACTTACTGAATTCCCATCGAGTGATGGAATGACATATTTAAGTAGAACCAGTGATAGTGTGAGCTCTAACACCGTAAATCCAAGCAGCAACTGGGTGGGTGTGCATACAAACATACTTTGTCTAAATGCTACAATTATGTTTAATTGGCAGGAAATCAAACATCGAGCAAAAATGAACTGAGAGTTTTCCCCATGTGGAGCTAATTAGCAACTCTAGTTTATTACTAATTTAAGAAGCAGGGAGGGGTCACTCAAGCTACCAGATGACAGTGTTCGGAGTGTCCTTATGTTTGAAAAAGCATCTTTTATGGTTTGATTTTATTCCGTCATAAAACAGAACACGTATAACAAACTAAAAATATGAATAAATGAAACAAAAAGCGCACATATCAAAACACATTCTGTAGTCAATAGAGTATGCAAAAACAAGAAATGTTATATAACAAAAAATGACGCCATGCCGCCTGTACTGCTTGTGTCTTTCGTCAACAGAGGTCTGTCATGGCCTGAATGTGACAGTGACCCCTGGGCCTGTTGTCATGGTAACAGAGAAAGACAACGTGACACTCTCCTGCCTGGTGTCTCAGAGGAAGAGGAGCGGCAGCGTCCTCATCCTACGCTGGTTCTTTTCTCCTCCCGCTGCTCCCACTCTGGCGCCTCCTCCCTCTCCATCCCCGTCTCCTCCTGCACTCGAGACCTCTCAGTTTCTGATTGTGAAGATCGGCATAAAGAAAATAAAGCTGTATGGGAACTACACCCGTCGTTTCCCCCAGCTAAAGTTTCGTCTGTTTGAGGACACGGTGGGAGAGGTGTACCGGTTGCAGATTCTCAATGTGACCGGGACGGACCAGGGTTTCTACTCCTGCAGAGTTCAGGAGATTCGAAAACACAGAAACACATGGAGGGCATCGTCCAATGGTACCAACACCACACAGCTGACAGGTAATCAAAGGTTTAACACATTGCGCACCGGGTCACATGTGTCTGTTGAAAGGGCCAGGGCTCCTTTTTGGCTGAGAATTGGGTAACAGTGCTGTTTAATAAGCATGTGAGCCAAGTTGTTAGGCCCTACAGCATTTGGGTGGTGTCCCCTGGTGGAGAACAAGCCAAAAGTGAATCAGGCTGTGAAACAAAGAGGAAAACATTCAAGTATTGCACTATTTCTAGCAGAATAGGATCAAATGCATGGGAATTTATTCAACATCACTTGGGCCAGGCAGACATGTAAAGAAAAACTAATCTTTCCTTATTGAGCACCTGGCAGGACAGTAAAACTGTTCATTGTGTCATACACCATTTGGCCTTTGACAAGAAATAAAAAAAGTATTTTGAATTTCTACTTTTTTAATACCTTTGCACAACCCTGCTCACTGACGAAAGTGGATCAAACATAAGGGGGACTTCTTGTGTTATTACGCTGAATGTTTTCCATGGAATATTCCTTTCCAAGGAATTCCCTTTCAGCCGCACACACTCAGCTGACACATGCTGTCCATTTTATCTGGCAATGGAAATAACCAAATAAAGGGGAGCAACAGTTTTTATTCAAGAACAAACACCAAGCAGAAATGCGTTGCATGTATTTTCTGACTCTCACTGCGCTTTGCTGTAAGTAGTGCCTATGTGTGTTTGAGTGTGACCCCAATCCTCTGGCATTTCCATCTCAAAACAATGAGCTCACACAGCCAAACCACACTCAACAATATCACTCTGTGTATGAGTGTGAGGAGCACAGGGTAGAGTGTTGCTGAGCTGGCTACGTTCAAAATACATGACGTCAGCATTTTTGGGTTACTTTTATGCAAGACTCAGGAGAAAATTTAGGTTAGAATTCATTTGCAGTGGAACTTATTTAGTCCTTGCCAATATCTAATGAACAACTTGAACAAATCCGGTTCAGAAGTAATGTAAATCACAAGCAGTAATAAATACTTCTTCACACAGTACGATCCTTCATCTGATTTAACTGGATTGATCGGCAGGGAAGTCTTCTGTCAATGTGGGCAGCTCTGGATAAACGGGTTCAATAGAGATTTAAGATGCTGCTGTGTGTATGTACACCTGACACAGTTGCACAGATTACCTTTCTCTAATTTAATGCCAGGAAAAGCGTCAAGGTTTGAGTCAGACAGAGCCATCTGACAACGCCCTGCCCTATATTCAGGGCAATGTCCCACTAAGGAAGCCACACAACCTCAGGCATCTCCGACATGCATTGACCACAGAACCAGAAGAGCTGACATTATGAGGGTAAACAAAGAGAAAACTAAATTGTAACTGTAATACAGGGAATCCCACAGTGCGCAGACTTCAGTTTGCAGATTTAAGAACAAAGGCCACATCCCACTTTTGACTGGTTTTATTCTAAAGATCTTTGCACGGAGGGGAGATGGTTCGTCTTCTCCCACATCTAAAAGTCCCAACTTCAGGGCTTCAGACCTAATGGTTGAGTGATTTATTTCTGCTTTTCTCAACTGGAAAAATGAGAAAACAATCTGTCCGGTTCAATAAAATCTTATTCGACACTCCTCTCTGACTTCAGTTTT
>NC_041369.1:12787411-12802411 GCF_900634415.1 Cottoperca gobio
CCTCACCTGCAAAACTATTGCTTGCAATCTAGATTGAGACTTTCTAGGAAGGAGACACAAGGGACCGACAGGGAGTCTTCTGCTTCTGATTTGGAAGTAGATCAACACAGCTCAGGCATAAATAGCGACTATGAATCCTGGGAGCAGCACGCATTACGCTCAAGTACCCAAGAAAGGTGAAGGGTGTAGGCCATTCTGTGAAGGTCAGTGTGTGAGAAATGGGATGAAGATAGAGGTGCATGCAGAAAGAGAATGATGCACATGCACACACTTCTCTCAGTGAGGGGGAGAGATCGAGAGAGAGACCATCATCCCCCACAGTTCACGCTCACTGACTAGGATGAACCCGCTAATGACTACATTTATTCAAATTAGACTAATTGTAATCATGGTTAATAATTAGCTTTACAGTGCATTATAATTGGGTTAGGCTACAAGATGGTTCTGCCTAGGTGCAATAATTTATTTGATTTAATTATTTTGAGGAACCCAATGGTTTGACATTTCATATCATAAAACCAGCGGTGTAGAGAGAATGGAGATGGCCGTTAGCTTTAGAGAAGGTCATTGCTCGCTCTCTGGGAAAATTATGAGGACTATTTTCCACTCTATTAAGCTACTCCACTTAGCACAATTAGCCACACACACAAAGGTTAAAGAGAGAGACCTCTTCCTTTATGATAGAGAGGAGTGTATGAGAGAGCAAGAAAGAAAGGGGGACACAGAAACAAAGCAAGCCTCCAAAACCTAAACAATCTACACTACCATTATTTAAAACGGCAATTTATATATACAGTGCATTGATGTATGAGAATTTTTATTAAACTTGTTGTTAAGTAAAGTCCTTAGAAAAGTATAGGTCGATTCATGTCATGTATTTAAACCACAGAATTGTTGTATCTTATAATGATGAATTCTATTGTCTTCTAAATTGAAAGCGCATGAGACTGCAGGGCCATGAGACCGCAGGAATTAAAAAGAAAAGTTGAGAGAATTTAGTCAAGAATGACCAAATTAAAGTGTAATGAGGGTGGAGCACTAGAATAACACAATAGTTCTGAAGCGGAGGAACTTCTGCAGGAAGTGAACGCCAAACGAGCTTCAATAGTGGATATAAAACAACAATACAGACGCATGGAATGAGATTACTTGTTCTGTGCTGAAGTGTTAGTGTAGTCTATATTTATTTATTTTAAAAGAGCATAATGCTTTGTAAAATATGGAAACTTATTTAAAAAATGTTGTAAATGATAAAAATATTATTGTAATTTTAAATCATACATTTTACACCTGTAAAATTAAGAACTGTGCGAACATACTCGAGTGTGTGTGTGTAATCTGTTACCTAAGAACACATAAGAACACATTGATGAATGACAGAATCCTTGTGAAAACTGCACAAGTTGGTTTTAAGAAGACATTTCTTCTTTAAACCGGTCGGTGAATAAGGCCCAATGTTTAGAAAGGGTTAAGTTTCATACTGTCTCTCTCCAGACGGGTCCACAGTGATTACACGGGGGTCTGATGTGGCGAAAAAAGCATTTGTCCTTTGTTGGCCATAAACAAACACACAAACAGCTGTGACAAGCAGAAAGGATACCTCAGCAAGACCCAAACACATTTTACATCATCCACAACACAAACACTTGACTTGTAAACTTCCACAAATGGAAAAGCAGTGAAATGCTCAAAATTCTCGTAAATGTCACATTACAAAGCAGATTGAAAACACATTGTGAAAAAGAACAAAGCTAAGCTAAACTATTCACAACTAACTAAACATCCTGAATTGTTCGTACCACAAACATGTAGCGAAGCAAAACACGACAACTCTCAGCACAAAATGCTGACGTGTATATGCTGTATTTTCTTTATGTTTATGGATGCTTGCAGTTTGTGAGAGAAGTTTTGCTCCAGCTTGACGACACTATTAAGTACTCAGGGAACGCTCGCTGAGCATGCACGCTCTGGTTCATCCTTCGCACAATTCCATGATTGAGTTTTTGAACGCTCGCTCTTCCCGTCACATTTCTTGTGCACACTCAAGCAGCAGTTCTGGAGAAGTTTAGCCAGAGTCCTTCCGCTTTTTACCTTTGTGGATCTCAGATGAAATTAAATAAATAAAAAGTCCCGGCCAACCCAGAGTTCTGTCAGAATGAAAATCACAGAGAGAGAAGATTTATGCAAACAGATGTGAATAGTTTTATTTAAATTTGTCAAGATTCAGTATTTACAAAGAAAAACACAGAATTAAATATCTATGTAGGAGATTAAATAACAGTTCTCCGCCTGAGCCAAACTAAAATACAGCAGGTCACACTGCTCAGCTGGTGTCCGACCTGAGACACTGATGGAGTTTCTGCGTCAGAGTCTCTCTGAGAGGACACAGGCTGTGTAGAAATGGTGGCTGGAGGCATGATTGTGTTCAAAGGCTGCCACCTCTCACTCACAGGTCCAGGTGAAAACTCTGCCCCAGGCGTCGCCCGTTAACAGAGTAGCATGGCTCCTGCACAGAACAGAGCGTGCTTAAATGATGAAGATAGTTGCAAATCAGCGAGGTTATGTAAATGTGTTGCACATACAATGTGAGGCAGAGCTGGTGAGAGTACGTTTCCAATCAGTTAGTTCCACAAGTGTATTAGTTTTGAAATAGAAATCAAATTAGATTGAACTAATAGATATCGCATTAAAAGCTTCCCGGGGTTGATGACTTACATTAAGACGATTATGGTTTTGTCTTTACAAGTTTTCTGAAATGTTATGTTTAAATATGCAAATGAGGAATTATCCAATTAAATATTTGCTCATTTGATCCGGAACAGAAATCTGAACATTGGATTAAGCCAGGTTCAGAATTCTTGTTTCATTTTGTTGACATATAAGAGTCAAATGTTTTTACATGGGGGATCATCTCTTTGTATCACTCCATAAATCAGAAAACACCGTCTACAGCCAAAATAAATGAATAAATAAGAAGAATAAAATGTGATATAAATCAGGCTCTGAATTATGTTTTTTCTGTAGTGTCTCGCCTTAAGAACAAAGAGTTAAATGTAAACTAAATCCCTCCTCTGTGTTGTGAGCATGATCTTTACTGTACCTGGATATGGACAGCGCTGTGATGGCCGGATTATTCTTGCTGCGGCACCGCGACACCGCCCGACTTCTCTTCAGCTCTTGACATAAAACCAGATGTCTCTCCCAGCCTTTAACCTGGCATGAGCTGCTCACTGTGGATACATCATGAGAATACATCAACCCCCATTAATCACTAAATCACAGGGCAGGTGTCTGCAACGCTGACCCAGCGGTCCCCACTAAAAAAATATAAAGTGCATCAAGGCAGTGTTTATCTGCGGTCAGCAGGACGTCAAAGGGAGAAAAATCCCTGGAATATAAATGCTTCAGCGTTACGTAAAGACTCGCCTCAATGTAATTTGCCAGGCATAATACTCCTATGAGGTGACGGGAGGCTGTAACCAACGTATGCCAAATTGGATCTGGGTATTATTGCTTTCTAAATTATACACGCACACACACGTCAGCAGAATTACTCATCAGTGTTTACTGCCTCTATGTTTAATAACTTTATAACAACATAATTCCTGCTAGCCATAATGCTAGTGAGGGATGGGGTAAGCATTACAAGCTCTCGTCTGTCTAGCTCTGAGATGAGCGGTTAAAAATAATCATCTCACATTTAAGGATTTATCTAATTAGACCGCGATGGGGTTCTTGTTGAAACACAAGAAGCATTTCCTTTTGTGTGGTTGCTTCTTAGTCATTCACACAGTTTTGCGACTGTCAGCCACTTCCATCATCCGCGTTGTTAAAAAATACAATACCTATATGCATATCCCATCCTACTGCCAGTAACATTACCGTCTCTCTCTGCTCGGTCGTGCCCTGGGGACACAGGCTCTTCTGGAGGGCCAGGTAATTGTGTTCTGGTGTACTCTGTCTTCCATATCTGTATGAGAGACACATAACGAGTAGCAAAATCAGACATAATTCAACATAATAACAAACACTCACATAAGCACCAGCGTGCGCACACACCCCCATAACTCAAGGTAATAATAAAGTAATAATAACATATGTGTGTGTGTGTTGTGCATGTGGCATGGGCACCCAAGTGAAGCCCAATTTAGAGTTTGCAGCTTTGATTGCAGAGAGGCCGTATGCGCTCATATTAATCCTACACAAACGCCGTTATTAATATCTTGATGGACATCCAAGCTGCTACCTGCAAGGCTAATAGCAGAGTAATGACTGCTACATTTGAATACAGTATACTGTATAAAAACAAAGAAACCGTGCTGATCTATTAGTCCTATAAAGAGCTGCCAGACAGTGACTTTAAGGGGAGACACTACAGGTGAATATGGTGCAAAAATAAACAAACTTATAGATATCACCACGAAACTTCCCCTGTTGATTACTTGCATTAAAACAATAATTGTTTGTGTTACAAGTTGTCTGAAATTGTATGTTTTAACATGCAAAAGAGGCATTATCTTAATAAATATGTGCTTATTTGCATACATTTCCAGAAAAGTAATCTGAACATTGTAATCAAAACAATTCCATACATTTTGCAAGACACTACAGGTGAAATGTTATGCTTAAATATGCAAAGGCATTATCTCATGCTAACTTTTGGTAAATTTAGGAGAAATCTACAGACGCAAATAGACAGTGTAGTACACTAAATGTGTATTTTGGATGTTTTCTTTCCACTAGTCTGAAAGAAGACATAAAGCCCAAACTCTCAAACGTGTTCCTTTTTCCTGTAGTAACACTATTTTAACACGTGTACAAACACTCACGCGTATAATGCCATCTGCACAGCCAGTGATGATGACGTTCTTGGCATCCCACTCGTATCGCTGTGTGAAGCTGACACACAGGACGTCTGGCCGAGGCCCGCAGGAAGTGTCGGTGCGGGTCAACAGCTGACCCTTCATGGTCCACAGGTAGAGCAGAGGTCCAGCACATGACGCAATCTCACCCTTGGACAGAGTAAAATGGTGTTGACGCCCATGTGTGCAAACATACTCGCAGAGATGCACAAAAAAAGCAAAACACACACAAAAAGGATATGCAAGCTGTCAACAAGGAGAACGCTTTCTTCCTCATGTGTGCTGAATGAAGGGGAACAACATGTGAGCCACAAATGACAAAGAACAGAAGAAAAAGAGAGATTTCCAGAGGAGCGTAGGTAGAGAATACAAAGGAGATCAAGAAGGGGGACTTACGGTGAGTTCATTGATAGCCAGTGCAGAGATGGTGCTTGTGTGTCCTGCCAACTGGGTGACGTAGTTTAGCTCCTCCATATCCCACAGGATACAGGTGAGGTCACGGGAGCCACTTACTATCATGCTGTGGACCTGAGACACAGCCAGGCATGTCACCGAGTCTGTGTGACCGTATAACGGCTATGAAGGAAAATGGGGTCAGTTTTATTCTGAGTGTGTATGTGTGTACGTGTGTATGTGTGTATGTGTGTATGTGTGTATGTGTGCAAATACATTCTGGATGTTACTGTTAAAGTTATGTTGCAAACAGACATGCAGACAAACCAACCTGTCTGAGTTTCATGAGAGTGAGTTTGTCCTTGTTGACGGCTACATCCCACACACACACCACAGTGCTGGTTCCTGCAGTGACGATGGTTGTCGGGTTGGGACAGGCGGCGCACAACGTCTCCCCCCAGTCACACAAACTCTCGCACACAGCAAAGGTCTAGAGAAAAACACACATACACACATACGTAGACTATTATGACTTTATGTGTGCATAAGGTATTTATGATGGAGTGAGTTTAAGGATACGTTTTTGCAGTTTAGTATTTGTAATACTCTCGTAAGATAAAATACTATTTTTGAATGTGTTAATTTATATAGATATTAATTTTACACTTGTAATCCACTGTAATGCTTCACATATCATTTTACAGAATTGTACATATATGGATTGTTTTTAAACACCTCAAACGCCGTACAAAACAGAAAGCAAGGCATCAGGCAGATATCAGACACGCAGTGTGTAAGGCACGAGATGGCTTTGCCAGTTATGGTAAATACATAGCACTATTTAAATAGCTGTCAAGAAATCAAGTGAAACAGCTACCGCAGCATTGTGCAGCGCTCTGTCGTGAGTGACATTTTGGCAGATTATAAAGATCGCCTCACTGTTTAGATTGAGCGTGACGTTAGAGTCAGCTGATGCTGCTTAGCTCTCTGTGTGTTGCTTTACCCACAACCTGAGGGAGTTCATATGTCTGTGATTTAATTAGGTTAAATCCAGTTTCTATAAATGTGTGTAAAACTGATACTGAGCACTATGTAATTAAAAAAGGGAGTAAATTGATTATTATTAAAGTTTCATTGATTTATGGATCCAATTCATGCATTTTAAAACAAATCTATACTTTGTGAGGCTGCATAGGATTGGCAATGGTTTCATTTCAAATTTGATTCATGCAACTGGGTGGAGCAGGAATGTTGTGCAATAATAAAAACAATACACAACTGATCTAGTGTGTAGGCTTACAAACATACCTTTTCTGTGGCATAGTTTCCAAAGGCACAGGTGTTATCAGGGAAGCCCCAGCTGAAGAAGCAGCCAAACAGAGGCGACAGGAGGAGACGGTTTCTCTCCAGGACCATAACTTCTTTCTCCAAACACAGTATCTGACCTACTGGGCCTCGGGGCAGCTCTGCAGAATATAGTTTAGTGTTACACCATCAGCAAGAAGTTGTGGAAGAAAGTCTCTTACATACAGTTTTTTTCTTTTAATTGTCAGTTAAATCATAAAAAACTAAAAGTGACCTCATTCTGCCTTTTGTGTACCTGAACAAACTTGCCTGGCCGAATAAAGATAATGGCTCTTCAATAACATCACATTAAAGAGTTCGGTAGCTCAGTAAACTTCATTCACTTCAAGAATTTCATTAAATTGACCAAATTGGGCAATTAAAACAGCTATTCCCAGGTTAAAACAAGCTGGGGCTCTGTCCTGGGGGGACACCTGCATCCTGGACAGCACAAGTTGTACGTGTATGTGTGTGTATTAGGGTGAGGCAGTGAGAGAGTAGCTGTAATTGTGCCTGTAATTGACCTATTCATGCAGGAACAGGCAGAAATCATTATATCCTATCACCAGTTCTGCTTCTTAAATCCCCAGAAAGAAGTTGTGTCTACACCAGTTTTAGCGTTCCTCCTCCTATTCATCTCTATCTGCTTATTGATCAGATCAGACACTCTAAGATTTAATATGAAATGTAATATGCAGGAATCTCTCCCTGAGCATTCGCAGATTCATCTCCTCTCCCTCAGTGGGCCTGTAGGGATATTCAGATTATTAAGTAGGGCTCAGCGGAAGAGTCATCTCCACATTGTAGCGCTAACAGAGAGCTCCTTCTACCCTCATAGTGTAAATTAATCTATGGACGTTCTCGCTCTGTTTCAACGATCCTCTTGAGACCTGAGCACATCTTGTATAGAATAATTGACATCAATACAAACAATAACAATACAAAATAGAGACAAATGCAGATCACTATAACGGATTGAATTTCTGTTTAAAAATAGCCGTATGTTAATTGTTTGGAAATATCTGTGTTATGTTATGTGTTATAATTTTATACTTTCATTTAAGGAATAGACATTTTGGCTGAGCCTGGGTCACACTAAATATGAAGCTACAGCCAGCAGCTGATTAGCTTAGCGTAGCATAAGGACAGGAAGTTTGCTCTGTCCAAAGGTACAAATTATTATTAAAATGTTATATTGAGGTTATATCTCATTTGTTTTTACCTTCGGACAGAGACAGGCTGCTTCCAGTCTTTGTGCTTAGCTTAGCTAGGCTGCAAGCTTCATATTTAGCACACAGACATGAGAGGGGTATCTATCTTTTCATCTAACTTTTGGAAAGAAAGCAAAAAAGCAAATTCACCAAAATGTCCAACAATTCCTTTTAGATTAATATATCTTACTTGCTGCCTGCTCGCCTATTGCATTGTGTAGCTGTACCTCTGAATGGCTGCACAGTGGTCTTCAGTTTATCCAGTTTGAAGAAAAATGGTGTTAGATGGGGTGGTGATGGGCCTTCTTTCTTAGTGCCACTGCGAGGTTGATGTGGCTTGGTGAAGAGCTACGGGGAAGACACAGATGATTCACGAAGAACAATTATTTTTCAAAAACAATATGACGCACCTACAGCCGGATGTAATGTACTTTTGCACTTCAGCTTATTATTTTTACCTGTTTTGGAACCTGGCCAAAGTTGCTGACAGTATCCCAAGATTGTGCTCTTGATGAGGGGGTCCTTAGCATCCTGCTGGCCTCTTTTAGCGTAGAAGTAAGGGTGGAACGTGTTCAAACTTTCTACAGCAGCAGGGCCTTCTTGCCGGTACCCGAAAATCAGGTCGATCCAGAGATGGAGGTGGGCACTCACATAGTCACTTTCCAAGGCCTAAGGGAAAGAGTGCGGGAGATTGTGACATAAACTAAGACCACATAGTCAAGTAATGTTACAAAACTACTATACATGCACTGTGCAGCCTTAAAATACAGCGGAGTGCAGTGCTCATTGTTATTACAGTGGGACCGAAACCATCAGTCAAACTGTTAATATGAGAGTTTAGAAACACAAGAAACTTCTACAAGAATGCACAACCAATCAAATTATTCAGGTATGATTTCTTCCAAAAGTCAATTTAGAAGTCTGGAACAGCAGCGAGCTGCACAGCTGTGTTATGAGCGTATCTTCATGTTTGAATTAAAGAATGATTTGGGTGGAATTAACCAGAGATTAGTTTTGAAGAGTTAATAAGGAAAAGTGGGCATTATGACCAGCATGCGTATCCTTGCACACAATCTTAATAAACCTATCCTGGAAGAACAGAAAACTGAAGAAAAAAAACAAGGCATCATAACAAGGACATATTGTCCTGAGTTAATTTGTCTATGGAAGAAAAAACAATCTTCTAAAGTCACTAATTTTATGAGAATGGTGGGCAATATGAGTAGTTCAGTAGATTACAGAGTGATAACCATCATAGATGCCCCGGGAATGGAAAAAAAAAGGAAGATCACTAAAGAAATCAGACCATCAGAGAGAAAAAGAATATACAATATACAATAACCCCACACAGGGAAAGAGAAGAGCTGAGAAAGAGGGAACATATTCAGCACATTAACAGCTGGCACAAACAATGGCATTATGGAAAGTCTTGTGCCTTGTCCTGCATAGTGCTAAACAGGATTGTTGTCCTTCACCGTCTGTCATCTAAACTTCAGATACACGCCTTTTCATAGATTCTCTCAATAAGAAAAACAACCGGTCATTATATTGGAAAACAGTCAGTACTAAAAGAATTGAACTGCACCAAATTCAACGAAACAAGATGGCCTTCAGAGAATATAATGAATATGGCAGTGCCTGTTGTGAATAAGATCCGTCTCTTATACTGTGCAAGAAAGAACGAGGACAAACAGACTGACTGCAACCATTACAGTAGATACTTGTTATACTGAAACAGAGCATCTTCTGTGTACATACATCAGCTAATTTTTGACAAACATGATTAGGTCTCATGGGAAAGGTTCCTGCATGTCATAAGCCAGACTGGCCAATTGTAACGGTTAAGTCTGGTGAGGTCGGGGGTCACTGACCTCTCGATGGATTCTAATGAACTCCTGGGGGTCACCTTTCGCCCATGGAGGCAGCGTCACATCTCCCAGAGCGGTTCCATCCTCCATGCAGCCTAAAGAGAGATGGATATACAGTACATACAGCATGCTGGGTCACATCACATCACTGTGTGTCATCCTTCAAAAGGAGTTTAAAGATACCCTGTGGAGATTTCTTTTTGCAACCGGTGGCACCGTGGATCAATGTTTTATACTTCCTCGTTTTGCTTGTATATAACTTGTGTGTAGCAGACAGACGAGGACACATGTATATTAATTAGCACCTGAGTAATGCAAATTCACATCCCTAATAGTCAATAATAAAGGTTTTGTTTTTCTTTCAAAATTGTGTATATGTATAAGGAATGATTTATGAGGAAGGGAACGCATTATACATGTTTGTAAGGCTTCTAGGATAAATACATACAGACAGTACAATGTGGTTTGGTCATTTAAAAACCACTGAACCTAAACAGATTTGTGTTTATTTACGAGAAATCTCAATAGTGGCCCTTTAAAGGATAAAAGCAGGCGATATGGTATATTTCTTATTGCCATTAAAGTCTATGGAAAGGTATTCCTCTGTGCCATACACTTTTATTGTGTATTTTTAGTGTTGTCCAAAAACTATAAAACATAAATAAAAGAAAAAGATATGTTACATATGTTCCCTCATTTGAAAGTTCTGAAAGATGGTTAGGGTAACTTCTTTGGATTTGTTGAGAACGAGAAAAAAATATAAACTCTTTGCGCACATAACACAAGGTGCTTGTACAAGGCAACACGTTTTAACAGGAAATACTTTCAGTCATTTATTTAGACACAGAGGATGATTTGTGTGACTGACCCAGCTGCATGTGGTTGGAGTTGAGCAGGAAGTCAGACAGGTAGAAGAACTCTGGGATCAGCTCTCGGACGTCCCCGGTGTTGTCCCTGGAGGCCGACTCCCACTCCTTCTTTACACTGTAAAACATCCGCTCTGGGATATCAAACCCTCCCTGCGGGGGAGACGAGGCACAACACCATCAGACCCCCGGCACACTGCTGAACCAAACTTTGCAACAGGCGTTATTAATAAAGTCTGCTTGATTCAGTGCAGTGAACTATATTTTATAGTCTTCATTGCTTTATGTAAGCAGCAAATATTTGCTACTATTTGAAGGAAGCTTTTCATCTTTCTGTAAAATCCCATAATCTATGATGGAAACCTCATGAGAGAGAATGTAATTTAGAGTAAAACAATTACCTCAATGAATGAAAATAGCATATATACTGGTAAACTTGGTTAGAGATGTAAATCCACTTATGGATATTACTACACGCCCGTTATGCGCTTCAGAAGACAAAAACGGCACCAGACTAACATCTTTATTGCTTATTCTGACTATCAAATATGCATGCCTTTTCATTATAATCAATTGGATGCTGTATTGTAAATTGGTAACATCTGGGCTATTTGCATTGGTTTCTTTTAGATGCTTTCTGTAATTATTTGCATATATATTAAAATCTTCTTATAATATGCTTTCCTACTAAAAACAGCATTGAAACAGGATCTGGAGTGTTGAAAATATCTCTTATTAGAGTCAGATTATGTTTGAAAGTGAAAGAAGTGGTGAATGTCAAAGGCCATCTGGAGCACAGGGTTTGCAGAAGGTCCTGCGGGTTAGTGGAAACTGAACTTCCTTCTTTTTCTTAGACCGCACATTATATTCAGAGTTTGACCTTAATTATATATTATACATTTATCATTTCCTGTAACGTTTGTGTGTGGGTATATTTGTATGCATGTATTCATGCGTGCGAGACTCTAATCTGCTACAGTAAGTGGCACTAAGTGAACATCTTGTGCTGGAGCTGTCAGTGGTTTAAATTGTCTTTGATTCATCAACAAACCACTTCGACTGCTAAATGCTATGGATTGAGAAACACTTCATCCTGTCTGTCATCATTCAGTAAACCTACATTATTAATTTCTATCATTCTAAGCTTTTATGATTGACCTTTTAATGTCCTGAGAAAATGTGTGCTGTGAAGATTTACAGCCTAATTGTTCAGTATTATATGTTTGCATTGATGTGATGGCACAATAGAGTGGGTTCAAACAGAAAATAAATCTTTCATTTTCAATTCTATGCTATTCTGAACTAAAGGAGTAGATTTATTCATTTGTTTTAAGGAAATTATAAGCAAACAATTCATGCCCATGCTTCTTCCTGACCTCCCCACCAGGTGCATCATTTTATCCAATAGCAGCTTACTCATTTTAAAGGGCATATAATGACCAACCTGCAGTGTCTGGAAGGTGTGTGAGAACGGCTCCATCCTGACCAGGAAGGAGGCTACGATGATGGCTGACGAGTAGTGGGTGCAGTAGTGGCATTTTGGAGACATATTTCCTATAAAAGTAAAAGTGTGTTGAATAAAAAGGTACAGTGAATAGCAAAAGAAGAATGACACGTTTGGAGCTGAAAACATACCTTCACCCTCAATTTTCTCAACTTCTTCATATCTTTGGATGAACATCTGTCTCCTTTTCTCCGTCTGAGCTCCCATTGGTTTAGCCAGGTCACGGAAAGTTGCAGGGTTTGACAGATCGAGCGTCTATCAAGGACAGAGATCAATCAAACCTGTAAGTAACACTCTCATTACCCCGCCACCCTACATTATTCAAGACAAAGATGTCACTGTGTGTGATCTAACCTCTGACTGGTAGTCAGCCAGGACCCAGGGGAAGACTGGATACTGCATCAGGTCATTGTATGTCCTCCCAGCGATGGTGTTCAGATGCATCAAGTACTCAAAGTTACTTATTTCCCCTTTCTGGAGGACAGACGGGAGTAATATGAAACAGATACTATTCTCTGTTCAACATGTTGGCAGTCTCAACTGATGTCAAAGGAGTGACAAGTTAATCTGGAAGCACAAACAAGTGTGACAAAAGGGCTGTGTTTATTGTATTACCTGCCATTTAACAAGGGCTGCCTTTTCCACCACAGGCGTCTTCCTAAAGCACAATAACAAATAAAAATAATACCTTGAATTAGTATCGGAGGCTGATCACTGAAAGTCTTTTTTTTGCATGCTCTGTTGCCTAGCAACCCATGTTGAAATGTAACACAGCAGAGCTCTGAAGCAGCAGTGGAGGTGAGTGAGTGAAACTGAAACCGTGTGTACACAGCTGTAGGAGCAGTTATGGGATTGAGGTGAGCTACACTTTGTAGCATGAATAGTGAGTAGTGTGGAGGATGTAGCACACGTTGGCTGTATGTTGTGAGGAAATATACTTTAAGTTACACTGTAACTTGTCTGACTAGCCTCCATCAGAAATGTGAGTTATTTAAAAAAGGAGGAAGTAATGTTTTCCTTCTGCGGTGAGTTTTTAAATGACATGCAGAAGTTAATGATTACTGGTTAGACTAGGAACAATATACTTCTTTCAAATTTATGTCACAGATCAGTTCACTGATTTCCAAGAAAAATTAATATTTATATATATATATATATTTCGCTTAGCGAAGACAAATGGTTTCTTCTCCAGCTGTTTTTTCATTTAGTCTGCGTTAGGTGTTTGTTCAAAGAATGTTGTAAGGTGATCCTTTAATAGGCAGTCACTCAAAGAGAGGCACAGACTTGAAAGTTTCTCTAAAACAAACTGCCGAGTACAAAAACTGCTCAATCAAAACACCTGGTTTCCTTGTGTTTGGCTAAACAAAACATCTGCGCTAAATGACAACATTGCTGAACATTTACTTGTGTACTTTACTCATGTTACACCTATCTAAACTATCTAAACTAGGAAAGCATTCAACTGCTCCTGAAATCTCTTTTCCCTCTGTGGCCAGTAACATGGCAATAAAGTCTTGGCGCCAAGCACCCCAGTTGCTAAGTAACGCTATTAAACAAGAGGAACCTTGACTTTCCCTGTTTGGTGTAGGGAGCGAGGGAAATGGTGATAAACAGAAACGGTGCATTCCTGATCTTTCCTCTTGACTTCACTGCCGCATAAATAGGATTACCAGGTACTATTAATACAACTTCTACATGCTGACCAAATCGGAAATGTAGTTTGAAGGTGTTTTATGTTTTGTTGCTGTGCAAAACATTATGACTTTTTGGTACAAGGGTGACGGGCTTCAAGCTGAATGGCTGGTTCACAGGAGCTAAAGCTGCTGGTGTGTTCCTAAAACTGAAGAACGTCAACTCAGAAAAACAGAAGATAAAATATGGTGAGTACAAATCTTCATTCATGTCGAAAATGTAGGCACAAGTTTTAGAAAAAAGAACACAGTAGAATACCAACTGAAAAATTAAAAAAGGATGCAAACCTTAAATGTTTTTTTAAAGGGCAAGGGGCTACTTGAAGTGTATCCAATAACTCCTCCCCTCGTCCAATAACTCCTGACTAAATTATTTTATAAAACTACACTAAATCAATCATTGTATTTGGCCCAGTATGTGTTATCTTATTGCAAGCAATAATTTCATGCAATAGTTTTCTATAGGAGGTTATAATGGGAACAAGCACCATTAGATAACCTCTCTCATCCTGAGGATGATGAATGAGGCGCGAGAGGGCCTTGGGGTGTAACACAGACGCAAACAGACACACACCTTGCTCTTTTAGACAGGGAGGGGAGAAGAGCGAAGCCCTCAACACACTCCCAACACTCCCCAACTATCATTTATCAAAGTCCTGATTTGACTCTTTGTGGACACGCACGTGTACTGTAGTACAGTACATGCATGTCTGTCAATACACTTGCATGTGGATGTCCCACACACACACACACACACACACACACACCTTCCTTGCCTGAAAAGAGCCAAACAGCTCGATCCGTTGAACGGTGAGGGAGCATCAGCACTCATTTGTTTTTGCTGTATTACCCAGTGTCGCCTCGCTCCTATTGTTCCCCTGCATTAGCCTTAATTAGAGAGTCGTGCTCTTAAACACCCCCATGGGCAACACTGGGTGAGCACGCACTAGTGCAGACATAACACTGCAGACACACACTCACAGAAACATACTCACACACAGCTCAAGCTCTCATACCTCAGAGAGCATGCTTTCCCTCCTGCCCCGGGCCATACATAAGCCCTTGTATCTGAATAAATCACATCAGCCATACACACACACATACTTACACGTAAACATACACACATCACATTTATTTGCTGTAGTACTATGTGGTGGTGTAGATTAGGGGAATTATTGGAAATCAGCATCTTGTGGGAAGAATTGAGGCTGAGCTAACATTTTAAAGTGTCCTGTTCGGTAATCGTCTGTTTGTTGCAGTA